>NC_071269.1:16863074-17163074 GCF_023375685.1 Ictalurus furcatus | reverse complement strand
ACAGCAGCCAAAAAAACACAAATCCACAAGTCTAGTTTATATGGAATCATTAGATAAATTAGCTGGACATAAAAAATACCATCTGTTAATCAGGGCCCGGTGGATGCAGAGTGCTTTTACTTCAAAGTAAAGTATATGCAATCTACATAAAGTAGAACTACAAGTACAGGCTGTGAAGCGCTTCAGATTGTGGCACTACTCTGGAATGACAGCAGAGGTCAGTACAGACCTGTACAGCAGTCCCTGCACAGGTTATCACAATCTATCCTTGGTTTTTCAAGCTCAACACTGGTTATAGTGAAACTTAGCAAAATTACTTCTTGCTTAGACCAACTATAACAAAAGTAAAAGACACCCGAGAACAGAAATGGTCAGTTGTTTCTTACAAACATAAATGAAAATACGAGGGATTAAGCACACAAGTATAAAGCAATAGTACAGATCAGATACCATGCTAGGGTTGCTATGCTGTCTGGTTATCTTGTTACTTGTTTCTCATGCATCATTGCCTGGGGCAGGAGGGCATCTCTTATTACCAGACTCACACCAAGGAGGTATTCTCTTCCACTCTACTCATGTTCCTGCCCAACAATCCTTTCAACTCACGGGTTCTCCACCATTGGTCAAATAGATAATCTATGAAGAGGTTTATGTAGCCAAGCAGAAAACTTAAACAAAAAAAAAAAAAAAACAGAAACAAACAAACAAACAAAAAAAAAAACACGCCAACACGTTACACTGACTCAGTAACACTTCCACAAGTTTATTTGTTATGCCACGCTTTACAGTAGCACTACAGCAACACTATGAACATAAGTTACACTACACAGTGCACTTGACTCTAAAGTAAGAGAAGACCAGACTTAGTACAACACACAAGAAGCATCTCACAATACAGATATAATTTAAAGGACCAGTGCTATTTGGGTGCCAAAGCATAGGAAGATGGCTGATCAGTTGGCACAGAAACAGATGCCTTAGCCTACAGATTGGACCTTGAATTTCAACGCCTTTCCAGCTCTTTCACTCTAGAAAATGATAACGTGGCTTAATGTGTGGGAGTGCAACTGTGGTAAGCAGTGGACTGAGAAAGGCCTGCTCTTCAGATGGGCTTCCTGAAGTTCTTGCCAGCAAAGCGGGCCTTGTCTCCAAGCTCCTCTTCAATCCTACAGAGAGAAGGATTCATCACTAATCTATAAACAAAACCTTCCACCAGGTCAGAATAAAGTTCACACGCACCATTTTAACCTAGTCACTATCCACTTATCAAAAGCATGTGTGGACCATCTACAGAAAATATTTTCAGTGAAATATTTATGTGAAGCTGGTATTTTTATAATACCCCCAATCAAAGGTAGCTGTAAATTAAAAGCAAAATCTGTATAAAGTGTTATTCCCACTGTCAGAGATGGGAATTACAGCTCACGTCTTGTCTCATCCCAAGTGATTTAATGGTTGCTTAGATACTCATGGATTAAATGTTTGAGGGAAGTCAATAGTGCCCTTAGGCTTTGTATTTTTTCACCCCCCATTACAGACTCTCAGCAACGTGTCAAAACTGTGGTCAACTCTCAAGCTACAAATGCATGTTCAATTTAAAATTCTGGAGTATTTGTTATACATGAAGTACATGCTGTGTGATCTAGTGTTATAACGATTGTACCTGAGCAGCTGATTGTACTTGGCTAGACGCTCAGATCTGCAAGGGGCACCAGTCTTGATCTAAATTAAGGCACACAAAAGACAAATTAGGTTATTCTTGGTTTTCATTAAATGAATACATGGATTTATTGTAGTCACACACTCACCTGGCCAGTGCAGAGGCCAACCACCAAATCAGCAATGAAGGTGTCCTCAGTCTCTCCAGAGCGGTGGCTCACCATCACACCCCAACCACTGGACTGAGCCAGCTTGCAGCTACATGATGGCAGGAAAGATGAGAACATGTTATAGCAAACAAACATTCCAGTATGTGCAGTGTGTTGCATGCCAGCTGATGAAAAGCTCAATACTGAAAGCCATCAGTGTGTGTGGTCACTCACGCCTGGAGGGACTCTGTGACAGAGCCAATCTGGTTGACCTTCAGCAGCAGGCAGTTGCAGGCCTTTTCTGATACAGCCTTAGCAATGCGTTTGGGGTTGGTCACAGTCAGATCGTCACCCACCACCTGGATGCTGGTGCTGGCGGTGAACTTGGACCAGGCTTCCCAGTCATCCTGGTCAAAGGGATCCTCAATAGAGACAACTAAAGGGAACAAACCCAGCTATGTGGTTAGAGGGGAAACAGGAAGGGGGGGGGCAGGGGGGCAAAGCACCAACTGCCTAAGCATGGTCTGAAATAGTTATGAAAAAAGGGCTATTGGAATAGCAAGATCAGCAGACATAAAAACAAACCACAACCCATCAATAAGCTTGCATTAGCTTTTATATCAAGCATGGATTAAAAATGCAGTCATCCGTTAAATATAAATTGCACAGAACCTCTGTAAGCTCCAAGGCCACTTTAAATGGGGGCTGTGTGCTCAGAGGCACGTACATCACAGAGTGCATTATCATGGCTCAGTTGATGGCTTCTGGGTTTATCCTACTAAAATTAACCCATTAAATGCAACACTACAGCTGTATCATCAGTTTGTTTTTAAGTCCAAAGTGTACACTGACTAATGTCCATAACTACAAAAAAAATTTATTTATTTGGACTATTGTGATCAAGCATATCTGCCCTCACACTAAAGTAGCTATAGTAGTGTATAAAGGAGCTGCCACATTTGCAACACATCGTGTTACACATTACAAGATCAGATCAATACCGTATAATAGCTGAAGCTTTCAGCAAACAGCTTAAATGATGTAAAAACTCTTGGACAAATCCTTAAAAGAAACTGACCAGGATAATCCTTCACAAAGCTCTTATAAAGGTCAGCCAGCTGGTCATGGCTGATGTAACGGCTGGGATTGTCGGGTGACTTGAAGTCCAGGTCATATTTGCCACCTTTGTAAAATTCAGATGCTGCAACATCCATGCCAATCACAATCTTGTCAGTGTAGCCAGCCTTGCTGATGGCATTCTTCAGCAGCTCAAGTGCTAGGGGAGAAATACAGAATTAAAATCGATTCAAGTTTATAAATGGCTGATAAAACAATCATGGGTGCATTCTTCTGCTTTTCAGCTCTTTCGCAATTTCTGCATTAAGAAATTTTCCTTTAATGTAACAGCTTCTAAAAAAAGAAGAAAGTTCTTACACACCAACAGTGAAATTCTGCAGATGCACCGACTAACAGAACCCAACAATAAACCTATGTGTCTGGAGACAGCAGGGTTTAATAGCCGAGGTCTCACTGTAGGTGTCCGACTGTGGCAGATGCCTGGTCTGAAATCAGAAACCCTGTGCTGCTGCTACTTAAAGAAGGAATTTCCAGTTACAGTACTAAAGTTCTAAAATTAGGGCCCAGGTTTAAACTATGCCTTGCATGCGTGTGGACATGACATGGGAACAGCTATGGGTGGAAGTGTGCAGGGACCTTTCTGACCTGATCTAGCAAACTTGTAACACCCCCCGCCCCAAACACTACTCAATTAATACAAAAGCAATAAAATTAACAAGAAACAAAACAAAAGCCATGGTTTGTGTGCTAGCCAAAAATAAATGCAGTCTGAAGTCACAATTAAATATTGTATATACACAATATGGTATTTGTAGTCATTTTTCCCCCCTCATTTCTAAGTTGCATTGGATAAAAGCGACTGCTAAATGTAAATGTCATGTCCAAAGGAGGAGAATAAGGTGGAATATTCCAGTCATTCATATTTAATCAGGGACCTAATAATCAGTCAGGGAGCTTATTGCCAGGCTTTGACAACCTGAACTAAAATTTCAAATAAGCAACATTCATTCCCCATAATTATTCTGGGTGGAACAAAGGCTTTGGGTTTTGTTGCTTAGCACCTGAACTGGAATTGAAAAAGTTCACTTTTCCTAACTTTCTGTGCAACAAAACTGGCACATTAGATTGTAGCATGTTTAAAAGTTATGATTTTTTTGTGTTGCTACATTCTTATTACATAATTTACTGTTAATTTTGAAACAGACCTTTATGATGTTCAACATAAAGTTAAAAAAGTATTAATATGACCCAATGGAAAGAGAAGACGAGGCATTACTCTGGACTTGTATGACCATAAAAATTTCAGAGCAACAGCATCTCTGCACCAATTGAGATTTCATAATCATGGCTTGCACAAGCAGAAAAACAATGTAACTGCAGACTTTTTGCAGAAGGAAGCACAATAACTCCAACTGCCACTCTGTCCTCTCACCTTCTTTGTTCTCCAGGATGTTGGGGGCAAAGCCACCTTCATCTCCCACATTGGTGGCATCTTTGCCGTATTTCTCCTTGATGACATTCTTCAGGTTGTGGTAGACCTCAGCACCGATGCGCATGGCCTCTTTGAAGTTGCTTGCTCCAACTGGGAGGATCATGAACTCCTGCATGGCCAGCTTGTTGCCAGCGTGGGAACCGCCGTTGATAACATTGAAGGCCTTGGGAATATAAAAGGACTTTATTATTAGTGTGCCAGAACTTTCAAACACCATGCCAAAGGAAAAAAAATGAGGCCAGATTACACCGACATGAGCACAATGCATGCTTACAGGCACTGGGAGGATGACCTCTGGATTTCCAGCAAGGTCAGCAATGTGGCGGTAGAGTGGGACGCCCTTCTCTGCAGCACCAGCCTTGCACACAGCCAGGGACACACCCAGGATGGCATTTGCACCAAATTTAGCTGAACATTTACAAAAGGAACACATTAAAAAGCAGCAAGTTTACATTGTTCAGCTGTACATCTACACATTGCTATGTGAAACAAGTGATCGTTACAATTTGCACAATCCACATTTCCTAGTGAGGATAGATACACATTCATTTGGGAGGTTAGCTTACATTTATTATCTGTACCATCCATATCAAGCATCAGTTTGTCAATCTTCTCCTGCTCCAAGACGGACACATCCTGTTTGAAAGCAAAAGGACAGTCGTAATAGTAAACCTTATGGCAGCAAGTGTTAGGCTATGAGGCTGGGTTAAATATCATGCAGTCAGCACAATGCTGGTGCAATGTTAAACAGGTTCACAACATACAACGGTTTAAAATAAATAAAAATCCCATGCCTTTCAGAATTATTGGCACACTTCATGGAAGTGAGCAAAAGTAACTGTATAAAATACACAGTCATCATTTTCTCTAGGTCAGGAATCACAAAATTTTAATTATACTGGTATCAATATTTAGCAGAACAAGTACACTACCAAAAAACAAACAAACTTCGAATTAAAAAATGCTTGAGGCTAATTTTACTTTACATTTTTTTGGTTTATTTCATGAAGGGTGCCAATAGTTCTGGAATGAATGGTATAACTTGTCCTGAGCAAATTAATGGCTCTCATGAAACCTCTGTTGGTCTATACATCACTAAATCAAAGCTGAATTACTATTCTAAATCATCTGAATCAAGTTTAAAAAAAAAAAAAAAAAAAAAAAAAAAAAAAAAAAATTTATGATCTACAATAACACATTGTTGCATTAGTCAAATAATAAATATTCCTACCTGGCTAACCAGGGCAGGTGCAATTGTTTTATTGATATGCTCAACAGCTTTTGAGACACCTGCAAGGAACAAGCAGACAATCACTGACCCGAGTGGAGGGGAACATGCAGAGTTGGCACGGTTAGACATTAGATCACAGGCCCTGAAGTTAACCCCAATTATTTATTAGCATTCAGGTGAGGGAGTTTTAGCACACAGTTTCAGATGTTTCTCAGGACTTCTGTGATCGGTTAGTTGCAAAAACAAACTCATGCTCTGGTACACTCGCCTGAGAGGACCCTAACTTCAGTTACTGCACACACTCATTTACCTGGTTACACAAAGCTGGGGCCAAGAACTCATTTACATATTTTACAGCTCTTTTCACCCCTGACAAAGAAGAAGGAACGTGTCAAAACAGGTGAGTTGGGAGGGGGGGGGGGGGGGGCGGACAAAAAAAAAAAAAAACAGGAAGAAACAGAGTACACAATGAGATCTACATTACTGAAGACCTGGAAGAATCTAAAACAGTACACAAGTGATGTTTGGGTGGCTGAGGCAAAGCAGACTTGTTTACAATTAAACTAAACTGGCAAGGTGCCGGATGTTCTGCATTAATAAGGCAATAATTAAAGTAACTTGTAGAAAATTATACACCGAAGGTTTTGTGGACGCATACATTTAAATGGTTAGACTCATGGTGAGGTCTGGGGGCTCAAGTGTAAAAGCTTTCTATTAGTTCTATGAGTGGAAAATAGAAAAATTCTCTGGCTCGAATGATTAGCCAAAAATGTTACAGTACACATTTAAGCCTAATTTAATAATGTGTCTAATTGCAAGAACAATTCTGTACTGATTGAGTCCATGATTAACAGGTAAAGAGGTCCTGATGCTAAATATTTGAGAACCCCTGGGTTTAGACAGTACATGCTTTTGTAAACCAAGTGTCATCAAAATACAATTTTCTCCAACAAATCTTAAAGAGTCAAAGATCAAGAGTAGTCAGTCATTTTGCAACAAACTCTAACCGCACCTTTGCCCAGATAGCGCGTCTTGTCCTCATCACGAAGCTCAAGGGCCTCATAGATGCCAGTGGAAGCACCGCTGGGCACTGCAGCTCTGAAGAGACCTTGGGGAAAAGCAACAGATTACCACATTTAATTTACATAGTTTCAGTTACAGTGACATCAACACATACAGCCCACCAGCCAAGGCAACTCACTTCCCAAGAATTCCCCTCTACCACTGGAACGGCTTTCTATGACATCAACATAAGGGGCTTCCCATAACCCTACCCACTCACATACTGCAGACAAGAGATTCAATAACACCATCATTAAGATATGCATGCTCCACAAAGAAAGGCTGCTGCCATGTTTTTGAAACATGTCCTGAAAGTCTTCAGGACAAAGATTTGTGCTTTCCTGCGACTCAGTAACAGGACTGAAAGGGCATGCATTTTTCTGTGAAAAGTCATCTTAGAAGTTGTAGAGACTACTCAATGGACAGTGCGTTCCTCCATCACCTGCTGTCCAATGCCGGCAACAAAAAGGAGAGAGAAAACACGAGAAAAACAGGGTAACAATGACAACCTGCAAGCTTTTGGTCTTAACTTGAGAGAAAAAGGTTGATGAAATGACTGCTTATAGCTATTGCAACAAGTGAGAACAGGAACCGACATGTTTCATGGTTTTTCCACAACATATAACTAAACTGAAAAACTGCATGTCATTTTTTGAGGACTTGTTAGTGTTGGTAAAATGCTGTGGTAGAAGAAATAAAATACTTCCAGGCATGCTGTTACAGGAAAATCAACTTTCTGTTGCTAACAGATTATAGTGCAAGTATATTTTTCTGTACAACATTGAATTTCACATCTAAGTGCAATTCACCTTTATTCCTCAAGGTAACAATGTTTGATAAACAATGATGACATGATCAATCGTAATTACCTCAGAAAAACGTTGCAAAACTTGACATGGCTCAAAGACTTACTGCAGAACAAGTACGTAATCAAATTTTAGAGCTGCTTGATGGTGGATCTGATGCAATCAGTGAACAAAATGTTGATTGATGATAAATCATAGTTGCCAGTAATGTAGCAAATGATTCAGATCATGAATATGAGCCGGGCACTGAATGCACCAGGGAAATGAGCTCTACCAAGGACCCTGATGATGGTGGGGACCAAGCTGCTCAAAAGGAGCCCTTCCAAATCCCAACAAATGAGACATGCACAAGCAAAAACGGACTTGTTAATCTTGGAAGTCAGCCACCCCTCCTTCAAGCAAGACAAGAGCTTATAATATTTGTCACAGCAAAGAAGGGCTTTGTAGCAAGGCAAAACTGGTGCTGACTGAAAGTGATGCATTTATGTTTCATTGATGACACTAACCAGTATGCTAGAATGTATAATGGTGTCTAAAGGTAGAGATCCAACCACATGGAAATAAGTTGAGAAAAAGGAGATGAAAGCTGTGATGGAAGTTCTCCATCGGCTTGGTGTCCGCCACTCAGATCTCTCTGGTCCAGCAGTCACAGTGGGAGGCCAATATTTTAAGCTGCATTCAGCATCATTCATGAGATTTGAGGACAGTGACAACAGGTGAGAAATCCATGACAAATTTGCTCCATTTACATCACTCTGGAATTCCTACGGACTACAACACTGGTGTGTGTGAGACACTTGAGCAGCTCATCACAGTCAGAGGACATTGCAGTTTCTGGCAGCACATGCCCCCCATATAAAAAAGATAAATAAAATCTTACAGCATGAAAGTTTCTGATGTGCAACTGCATACACTTTCAATGGGCTACCATACACTGGCCATGAAGGTGACTGTGCCACAACTAGTGTACAGAGAACAACAAGATGCTGGCCCTTGGCATATTTCTACTGCCTCAACCTTGCTTGATTACTGCAAAAATATTGACATAAGGTGTGACAGAGTTGGACTTATTTAGGAAACAGTTCTGATGGCATTAAACTGGAAAACCTTGGTGTGAGTGAGGCTACAGTATACACTACAGCAACTTACCAAAAATAGCTGTGAGTGCAGATGATTAAAGCTGCACTCAGATTGCAGAGAGGGGCTGTCCCTCAGCTCAGTACATTCTGGAAATCTACCCGAACCATTTGCTATCTTGGAGGCCCAAAATTCAAATCATTATTCACTGAGCTTCATTAACAATCAGGTCATATGTTAGGAGCTAAACTGCTGCATTGTTATGAACCATGCATTAAAAAGCTGGAAACTTAAAACTGCATAGTGGTTCAAAGTCTAAAGGACTTTGCAAAATGATTTCTTGGTGTATATACACGAGGTATAGTAAGCAAAAGGCAACTACTCACAGCTATGTGGTATTTATTTCCATTTAGTCACTTGACAGATGCTCTTAACCTCAGTGACTTCCATTTCATTTTACAGTGAGATGCAATCCAGCCTGTACATTACAACCACTATTTATATTCATCTACCACTTGAGCTGTTTTTTCTAGTCTACTGGACAGTTCATGGGAGACTGATCATGGAGAAAGCAACTCAATGGCGCACTCATTCAGAAACTCCCGGCCTGTATTTACCGCATTTTGCTTAGCAAGTTCTGACACCCCATCATTCAGAGTCTGAGGGAACACTCCGAATGAATAATGAGTATATACTGTGTTATATATTGGGATGAGCTAACTTTCTGCAAACATGACAAAAGTAATGGAAACCATTACCTTTCTTAGTGTAGAGATCAACCTCAACTGTGGGGTTTCCACGAGAGTCGAAAATCTCACGAGCATGGATCTTCAGGATAGACATGTTGCAGGATCTGGGGAGGGAAGGGGGGAATAAGTAAAAAAATTAGGGAAATAAAATCCCCATTGCAGCACACAATTCACAACGATAACTTAAAGAAGTGCAACACGTGATGAATTACTTTTTACATGCAAGACAATTCTGGAAGAAGGTCTTAGGGGGGGAACCCCTGAAAGCACAAACGTGATTCATTCTGTGTAAAAAAAAAAAACAAAAAAAAACCCACCAGTCACCACAGGACTGAATGAATAAAGCTACACTTCTCCTGTATTGCATCAGCATGCAAATGCTCTTTTAAGGGGAAACCATAAGTTAAGAGTCATTTGCAGAGCCTCTACTCGACCCTTCCAGCAAGACATCCAATGCTTAGCAAACTGGCATGGATCTCTCACTCACTTTCATTAAACCTTGGATCTGGAGCTTATCCTGGGAACAGTGTGTGTGAGGTGGGAAAACACCCTGGATGGGATGCCTGTCCATCAAAGGGCACCATGCACACACATTTACATGTATAAGCCAAATCAACCTACTGCCAACATGGTCAATGGGAGGAAGCTGGAAAACCCAGAGGAAACCCACTTGGCCGTGAGGAGAACACAAACTCAGGATCTAACCAAAGACCCTGGAGTTGTAATTTGGTAAAATCATCCACCATCATCCAGCGCAGTAATGGATCTCCACAAGACTATATGCAGATGGACACCAAACCAGCATCAATTCACAAATAACAGCATGCTGAACTGATCTGCATTGATCAACACTGCATTATTTAAACTCTAAATAAAAAGACACAAACCTTAGTGATCTGGAGCATGAATTTCCAAGAACTGTGCCAAATTGTGCATCACCAGCAACAGGATTACTAACTTTCCACTTTCAGAAGAATTCATACCAAATTCACACCAAATTCACAACTAGAGCTCACAGATCAGAAAAATAAAGCTATACTAAAGCAATACACACAGCAAAGTTACACTACAAGCAGATTTTCATACTTAAATGACACATACTTCAGTCACATCACACTACAGAATCATAGTAAAGGAAGACCTTGTTAACTTTATTTTTTAATGAAAACATACCACTTAAGGGACAACAAATACATTCACAGTAAGTACATGCGCTTTAGTTGGACCAATAGAAAATCTTGTAGCCTTAAATGTCAGTGAAAACTTGCCATTGGCCACAAAACACCAGGCTGAGTCCACAGACAAGATGGACAGCAGCACATGCGCGCTGCACTGACAAGTAAACGTTTATAGCATTAACAGTGAAATTACATACAGGACACAGGCAAAAGGAAATAAAACAGACTTCCTGGAGTTCATTTCTTCCTGTTTAACATGACAGGCATGATATTAAACGAGTGTTCCACACGCAAAACTCAACAGGTGACGGTCACAAAACCAGCAGAGAAAGCAGTGTAATTTACATGCTAACCCAGGCTCAACGGTCAGGTTCTGACGTCATCGTCGGTTACTTTTTTTTTTTTTATTAAAGCGTTTAGTACAAGTAGATAACGGATTGGAAAAGTTAGGCCGCTTGAGTTGCAAGGCAAAATACGCTTCTGTCGTCGACACAGACCCAACACTCAACATGAAGACCGACATTTACAATCCAGCTCTACCGGTTTTTATTTCAAGGGTAAAGAAGAAGAAAAAAAAAACAGCAAAAATCAGTCACTTCATGACAAGCGCAGCTGAAGCCTCACTCCTCCTCCGAGAGCGGCCATAAACCGACATGCGCCCTAAAATAGCACATACCATCACATACAAGTCTAACTTTAACTCTACTGCAGGATTAAAATCACAACTGTAGCTAGCTCAACGTTAAATTAATATTAACATTCTGGATAACTTTGATAGCTAGCGTGCTAAACATCTTCAAACATCCTGTCACGAAGGTTAAACCTGTCCAATCTAACCTGCCTCGGTTCAACCTCGACGGGAACATTAGAAAAACAGCAGTGTTTGTAGGAATATGTTTAAATTTGACCTCACCTAGCTAGCTAACTGTGTGCAAGGACAGCAGTCTGGTCACTTCACTCTCCGCAGCAGAAGCAGAGAAGGCGAACAGTCACAGAGCTGCGCAGTGATAACCCTGAAGGGGAGTGGGGGGAATCAGGAAGCAGCGCGTGATTGGCTAAATTGGCACCACGTGGCACGCTCGTGCATGAACAAGCGCACGTTCCCATCAATCACAACTTTCATCATCATTAGGTATATTAAGGAAACAGAGGGTCTTGGTGGTTCAATTTAACCGAATAACTAGATAAACGTTGATACAAAGCATTTTTTGTAGGGGAATTCAATCAAATCAGTTTTCATATTAGGTGTCTGATGTAGGCGTTTCCCAGCAGCCTACGTGCCGAGCATCAGCTACAGACTGAATGCGTCACATGGGGTTAGTCAGTGCATCCGGCTCCAGAACCATGAGGAATTTTCCAACCATATGAACTGTATATAATAAGGTTTAATTCTACCTGCATTTGATTTGGATTGCGAGTACACACACACACACACACACACACACACACACACATATATATATATTTAAAAGGGGATGTTAAACAATAATAATGTTTGTAGACAAATATAATCTCTAATTATTAAATAAAAGGCATTTGACTCACTAATAAATCATGACAATTATTCATACGAATTAATACGACTATACACTCATCTTCCACATTTTAAAAACTGGAGTCCAAATAAATCATTATTGTTTCAGAAACACAATCTTTCCAGTCTTGTATCCTCATACACAACGGCATCTTTTGGATAACAGACTCGTGAGTGTGTTCTGTGCATGCTTTAGTGATGCTGTGCAAAACCAAGCATCGCCTATGGCCGCCACTGACGCAGTGTGTGTGAATCAGTGTTTGACCTTGAGAGAGAATGACTCTGTAACTACGACACCTGGTGTCTAATAGAAGAACAGCATTACTTGTGGTAGTTCCTTCCAGCATTTTCCTGCTTGCTTGATTACAGGTGCATCTAAAAAAATTAGAATATCGTGGAAAAGTTCATATTTTCCCCGTAATTTAATTCAAAAAGTGGAACTTTCATATATTCTAGATTAATTACACTTAATTACACACAGTGAAATATTTCAAACTTTGTTTTGTTTTAATCTTGATGATTACAGCTTACAGCACAAGGAAATAAAAAGTCCAGTATCTCAAAATATTAGAATAAAGAATTTATAATACAGAAATGTTGCCCTGAGAAGAGCTCTAATCAGCTCATTAACTCAAAACACATGCATAGGTTCACTGAGCCTTTAATCTATCAGTCTGGTTCAGTACACACAACCACAATCAATTTTCAGATGAAAGTAAATGTTGCAGTTCATTTCGAAATCAAGGTCTCAGAGTCTGGAGGAAGAGTGGAGAGGCACAGAATCCAAGTTGCTTGAGGTCCAGTGTGAAGTTTCCACAGTCAGTGATGATTTAGGGAGCCATGTCATCTGCTGATGTTGGTCCACTGTGTTTTCTCAAGTCAAGAATCAATGTAGTGCCTACCAGGATATTTTAGAGCACTTCATGCTTCCATCTGTTGACAAGCTTTATGGAGATGCTGATTTCCTTTTCCAGCAGGACTTGGCACCTGTCCACAGTGCCAAAACTACTAGTAACTGGTTTGCTGACCATGGTATTACTGTGCTTGATTGGCAGGCCAACTCTCCTGACCTGAACCCCATAAAGAATCTATGAGAGACTCCAGACTCAACAATACAGACGACCTGAATGCCGCTATCAAAGCAACCTGGGCTTCCATAACACCTCAGCAGTGCCACAGGCTGATTGCCACCGTGCCATGCCCCATTGATGCAGAAATTCCTGCAAAAGGATTAAAGCCCCGACTAAGTACTGAGTGCATAAATTAACATACTTTTCAGAAGGTCGACATTTCTGTATTATAAATTCTTTATTCTAATATTTTGAAATACTGGATTTTTGATTTCCATGAGCTGTAAGCCGTAGTCATCAAGATTAAAACTAAACAGACTTTAAATATTTCACTTTATGTGTAATGAATCTAGAATATATGAAAGTTCCACTTTTTGAATTACATAACGGAAAAAAAAAATATTTTTCCACAATATTCTAATTTTTTTGAGATGCACCTGTATGTACACTTTAAACTTACTGTTCTTTCATTTTTCATCGCAAAATATACTATATCTTAAAATATAGCACCTATATTATATAAAACCATAACAAAAGGATCTGCAAAATCTGTTTAAAGCAATCAGTTCACTTCAGTTTTTATTATTCTGTAATATAAATGAATTTTAAATGTTTATGTAAAAAGAAAAAAAAGAAAAGTTACTAACAATAGATAATGAAATAAAACAGAATAGACCAGAAGTATTCAAGTATAACCCCAGCTCAGGACTATACCCTTCCCCACCAGCAGAGGTCATGCTACTGAGCTTGACATCTGACCCCAATTTCCTTCCTCATTTCACATATATAAGCTCATGATTTTCATTAGTTCTTTGCAAAGTCTTGCCAGTTGTCTAGTTGAATAAGCTCTGAGCCTTGGTGATGCCTGTTAGCCTTGAATATATCTGGACCCTTTGCCTTTTCATGTAACTACTCTTTGGATTAACCTCAGGATCTGTCTTTTGATGTTTGATTATGTTTTGTCCCTTGCCTGCTCTATGATTGTGTATTGGTTCTGCCAATTAAGCCTTCCTGTGTATGGATCCTAAACCTTCTCCTTAGTCCAGTGTATTACAGACTTCGTCTGTTCATGTGGATTTTGCAGAGGTTCAGGAATTAAACTCTGCATTCACCTCTCAAGGCCCAACAACAAGAAGCTTCACAGCCACAGCATGTTTCCGCGCAACTGAGAAGTTGATCAGTGTCTGTTCAGATAATACTGCACCCTCTTAAATTCCAGATGCAGATATGAGTCAGAGAGTGCAAGCAGTTAACCCTGAAATCAATGGGCCCAAAGCTTGAATAACCCTTCCTGAAATGTATAAAGTGTCCCTGGGCAAATGCAAAGATTCCCTAATGCAATACTCTCTTCTTTTCACCAGCACTCCCTTCATTCTACTCCTGAGCTAACTATAAGATAACATTTGTAATATCACTACTCACTAGAAGAGGGCTCCATTGGATCACAGCTCTTTGCCATACCCAAGAGTCACTATGACACTCATTCCTACAGTTTCATCCAGCATTCTTGGAGGTGTTTGGTCAATATGTTTCAAAGAGAGATGTAACTATTTTCTTTTGAGGACTCAAAGGGAGCCTTCAAATTGACCTAGCATGCAATAATGAACTAATGTCCCTTAATGGATTCATTCAGCTGGTGGTATGTACTGCCAAAACCTCAATGTATCATCCATCCATTTTCTATACCACTTATCCTATAGGGTCGTGGGGAACCTGGAGACTATCCCAGGGAACATGGTGTACAAGCCACACCCTGATACACCCTGGATGGGGTGCCAATCCATCGCAGTGCACAATCACATACATATTCACACATCCATTCCTACACTGCGGACACTTTGGACATGCCAATCAATCTACCATGCATGTCTTTGCACTGGTGGAGGAAACCGGCGTACCCAGAGGAAAACCCCACAGCACAGGGAGAACATGCAAACTCCGCACACTCAGGGCCATGGCAGGAATCAAACCCCCAACCCTGGAGGTGTGAGGTGAATGTCAGGATGCAATGTGAATGTGAGCGTGAGAAAGGAAAAAAACTCAGAAGACAACACAACTGCACTTACTACAGTGCTCTCCACTAAAATTGGCACTGTATTTTGGTTTGGGGTGATGGGGCTAGTGCATTATCTCTCTGAATGGCCAATTTGCCCTCAAAACTTCCCCATGACCCACATGAACATGTCCATCACCCCATGCTTAGAGACAACAAAGTGCACTTTACCAGTTTTATTTCTGTGAAGTATCCCCCCCCCATTATTATGCAGCTCTCATAGATTCTGGGGCAGTTGGTAACTTCACGGATGAAGACAACTCAAACAACAGCTCAAACTCCCTATCATCCTTGTGAAATGAGTCCATAGAAATAACCATAGAAATCCCAGCCCACCTGCCCCATCGCCCAGTAGCCCTGACCTCAGTTGTGATGAAGTGCTTTGAAAGACTAGTCAGAGACTTCATCACCCCTTCATTACCCAACACTCTGGACCCATTACAATTTGCATACCGTCCCAATCGCTCAACCGATGATGCCATCATACACCTCCTATACACAACCCTGAGCCATCTGTCCACCAGGAAAGGAAATTATGTTAAAATGCTGTTTGTTGACTACAGCGTAGCATTTAACACTATAATCCCCTGCAAAATCACCAACAAGTTGGAGGGCCTGGGACATAGCCTGTCCCTGTATCTGTGGTGCTCTAACTTCCTGACAGGCAGAACACAAGCAATAAGGGTGGGCACACATGTCTCACCCTCCCTCACCCTCAGCAATGGAGCTCTCCAGGGTTGTGTCCTGAGTCCCCTGCTGTGTGTGACCAATAAAATTTTCATTTTAATTTTATCACAGCTTCTGGTCACTATGGATACTTAATAATGTCCTATGGTCCGCACAATGCCCCCTCAGTATTCCAAGCCTTTGTAAATGAAGTCCACTGTAAATAAATAAATCACTTCAAACCACATAAAAAGTCCACTGTAAGTAGATGAACCACTTCAAATCACATACTCCCCTCCTCCTCCACACACACACACACACACACACACACACACACACTGCCATTTGTATTGGAGCTAAATGACTCAGAGAATAGCATGGGGCGTATTCACAACCCTAGGATAATCCTCCACATCCGGTACCAGACTTGTGCACAGGCTAACCTGGGCTGTAGCCAAGGGTCCTGGGACAAAAAGGGCCCCAAAATGAATCAAAAGTTATAAATAGATATGTAAGTCTTCAATCTAGCAATCAGAATATTTTCAAAGGAATATTACCACTGGTTTTTGATTTTGGCTTGCTGGGCCAATTTGCTGTGACCCAGAGAGAAGGGCACATGCCACCTGAATATCTACCAAACAAAACTTTTTGCCTGTGTGAGTCTATGAGAAATCAACTCACACTGGGTTCACATGTTATTTAACTCAGGCTATCCCGGTTTAGCACAAACCATGTTTTTCATGAGTAACAGATTCTGTTTCACCAGCTCATGATATTACCCTTCTCTACCAGTAGAGGATGCACTCTAATGGGTTCTAGTGTGATCTCTTCCCTTCATCATTTCATGTATATACAGTGAGGGAAAGAAGTATTTGATCCCCTGCTGATTTTGTATGTTTGCCCACTGACAAAGAAATGATCAGTCTATAATTTTAATGGTAGGTTTATTTGAACAGTGAGAGACAGAATAACAACACGAAAATCCAGAAAAACGCATGCCATAAATGTTATAAATTGATTTGCATTTTAATGAGGGAAATAAGTATTTGACCCCCTCTCAGTCAGAAAGATTTCTGGCTCCCAGGTGTCTTTTATACAGGTAACGAGCTGAGATTAGGAGCACACTCTTAAAGGGAACGCTCCTAATCTCAGCTCGTTACCTGTATAAAAGACACCTGTCCACAGAAGCAATCAATCAATCAGATTCCAAACTCTCCACCATGGCCAAGACCAAAGAGCTCTCCAAGGATGTCAGGGACAAGATTGTAGACCTACACAAGTCTGGAATGGGCTACAAGTCCATTGCCAAGCAGCTTGGTGAGAAGGTGACAACAGTTGGTGCAATTATTTGCAAATGGAAGAAACAAAAGAACTGTCAATCTCCCTCGGCCTGGGGCTCCATGCAAGATCTCACCTCGTGGAGTTGCAATGATCATGAGAACAGTGAGGAATCAGCCCAGAACTACACGGGAGGATCTTGTCAATGATCTCAAGGCAGCTGGGACCATAGTCACCAAGAAAACAATTGGTAACGCACTACGCCGTGAAGGACTGAAATCCTGCAGCGCCCGCAAGGTCCCCGTCTGAAGTTTGCCAATGAACATCTGAATGATTCTGAGGACAACTGGGTGAAAGCATTGAGGTCAGATGAGACCAAAATGGAGCTCTTTGGCATCAACTCAACTCGCCGTGTTTGGAGGAGGAGGAATGCTGCCTATGACCCCAAGAACACCATCCCCACCGTCAAACATGGAGGTGGAAACATTATGCTTTGGGGGTGTTTTTCTGCTAAGGGGACAGGACAACTTCACTGCATCAAAGGGACGATGGACGGGGCCATGTACCGTCAAATCTTGGGTGAGAACCTCCTTCCCTCAGCCATGGCATTGAAAATGGGTCGTGGATGGGTATTCCAGCATGACAATGACCCAAAACACACGGCCAAGGCAACAAAGGAGTGGCTCAAGAAGAAGCACATTAAGGTCCTGGAGTGGCCTAGCCAGTCTCCAGACCGTAATCCCATAGAAAATCTGTGGAGGGAGCTGAAGCTTCGAGTTGCCAAACGTCAGCCTCGAAACCTTAATGACTTGGAGAAGATCTGCAAAGAGGAGTGGGACAAAATCCCTCCTGAGATGTGTGCAAACCTGGTGGCCAACTACAAGAAACGTCTGACTTCTGTGATTGCCAACAAGGGTTTTGCCACCAAGTACTAAGTCATGTTTTGCAGAGGGGTCAAATACATATTTCCCTCATTAAAATGCAAATCAATTTATAACATTTTTGACATGCGTCTTTCTGGATTTTTTTGCTGTTATTCTGACTCTCACTGTTCAAATAAAACTACCATTAAAATTATAGACTGATCTTTTCTTTGTCAGTGGGCAAACGTACAAAATCAACAGGGGATCAAATACTTTTTTCCCTCACTGTACTGTAAGCTCACTCTTTTGAGTAGCTCATTGCAAAGATTTGGCACTTGTTCTGAGCCCTTTGCCTATTCCTTTCTATTACTTTTTGGATTATCCTCTGGTTCTGTTGTGTGATGCCTGATTGTGTTTTGACCATTGTCTGCTACTATGTTGGATTGGGTATTGGTACTGCCAATAAACCTTCCTGCATATGGATCCTAAATCATCTCCTGAGTCCAGTTCATTACAACAAGTATAACATATCAAATTATACAATAAAAAACTGCTACACTGAAAGATTACACAAAAAGATACTGATATTAATGTTCAACATTAGAACATATTGAAAAAATTGAGTCATAGACCTGAATATCACAGGAAAAAACAAAACAAAACAATAAATCTGTATTGGTTATCTATTTAAAATATTAGTAAAAGTTAGCTATAGCATTGCCTAGCTTTACCTCTGGTTTAAACGTGTTGCCCTTACCCTGCTTTACTAAATTATTTCAAGTTATCCTTTAAAAAAAATCAGGCAAATGCTTTTGGTGTCTAGTTTTATAGTTGTATTAAAACTGTATGTTTTAATGTATTATTTTAGTATAGTCACAGCACAGCTGCTGTACCTATACAATAAGACCCTTAATGCAGTAATCTGCCAATACTGTAAATATTTCCCCACAATATCTGTGAAGCACATTTCCGATATTATATTGGTTTGAACATAGCATTTCATTATAATATTTAGAGAAATTCTTTATTGCGCTGCTCTGCAATCTCTAAGATGTTGTGTATTCATATGTGCTATAAAGGAATTTTGAAATTTGTTGCGCAATTTCCACAGCCACTGAGTATTATATGTTATATGTGGGTGTTCTCAATAAACAAAATTCCACTGAATGCATGTCAGAGTGACTCTTTACAGTACAGAAGGCAAGCCTGCTCTTGTCTGACATTTAGTCATATCCTTTCGAATAAAAAGTTAATGTCCTTAAATAGCATGGCATGTTCATATAAATCCACTGATAAAATATCAAGGGTATCAACAAGGCAGTGCATGATGATAGGTCATTTTTTAGCCAATTTTTTCCCCAGGTTTTTCACATGCTAACTGGTGGATAGTTAGAGAACTTTAAGAACAACGTACTAAATGTAAATATGTAAGAACCCAGCTTAATAAACAGATGTCTTATCATTCTTAATTGAAAATGGACTTTCCAGGAAGTAATGACACTTATAGCAGATAAGAACACAGTCACACTGTGTTTAGACAGGCTACAAAAGGGTCATTCGCAAATATTTTGAATAATTCACAAATATTTACGCAACTAGTCTGTTATTGATGTAACCCAGGCTAAACTAGAAATAATATTTTATTCATGTGTCCTTTCAGATAAACATCATGTGATAACTGAGACATCCTTGTCACCTCATCACGTTACACCTTATATCTGCTGAGTCCATTGTCACTTTATACCTTACTTTAGGACAGTGCAATGCTTTGTTTACAACTCAGTTTTTTTCCCTCTTTCTCTTTCCTTGACTTGTATTATATTTTCTTTATGCTTGCTGTACTTACTTAATTCTATTTTGATCCTATTTCTACATGCTCTTGCATTGTATGTGCGTTTATATATTCTGTGCCTTATGTTAATGGTGTTAATTGCTTACATGTAATCATGTAAGCAATTTACCTGAGCCTCACCAAAAGCATTTCAGTGTACGTATGCTTAACATTGTACAAATGGCACAAAAATGGGACAAATTGCATTGGAGAGCCTCCACTCTACCAAGAAGTCTTTCAAGTAGATTTTGAACATATTCTTCTTGACAAAAATAATGGGCCAAGCCCAAAATGGCAAAATATTTGGCATAAATGTTTGTTTCTTTACAACAAAAAATGCACTCTTGAGACCTCCTGCGCCACCATTTGCTCGTTTACTTTTGCCGCAGCGAACTGTTTGGTTAAAAGCTAGAAACAGGGAAATTCACGTACAGTGCCCTCCACTAATATTGGCACCCTTGGTAAATATGAGCAAAGAAGGCTGTGAAAAATTTACCTTATTGTTCAAACTTTTGATATTTTGTTTAATAAATTCACAAAAATACTCTGCGCTCATGGATATTAAATAATTGCAAACAGAACACAGGTTTATAAAAATAATATCTTTGTTAAATATAGGTGTGCAACAATTATTGGCACCCCTATGAATTCATATGAAAAAAATATATTTGAAGTATATTCCCATTGATATTTAAAATTTGTTTAGTACACCTGGGTGACTAGGAACAGAAAATTGTTCAACCATGACTTCCTATTTCACAGGGGTATAAATATAGGCCAAATTCCCTTAGTCATTCATCACAATGGGTAAGACCAAGGAATATAGCTGTGATGTGCAGCAAAAGGTTGTTAAACTTCACAAAATGGGAAGTGGCTATAAGAAAATTTTCACCAATCATTTCCACCATCAGGATAATAATTAAGAAGTTCCAGTCATCTGGAAATGTTATGAATCAACTTGGAATTGGACGTGTGTCTATATTGTCTCAACGCACTGTGACGAGGATGGTTCGAGTGGCCAAAAAATCTCCAAGGATCACAGCTGGAGAATTGCAGAAGTTAGTTGTGTCTTGGGGTCAGAAAATCTCCAAAACTACAATCCAAAGTCACCTACATCACCACAAGTTGTTTGGAAGGGTTTCAAGAAAAAAGCTTCTACTCTCATCCAAAAACAAACTCAAGATTCTTCAGTTTGCCAGACACTACTGGAACTTCAAATGGGATCGGGTTCTATGGTCAGATGAAACCATAATAGAGCTTTCTGGCAGTAAACACCAGAGGTGGTTTTGGTGCACACAGAGAGGTAGCCATATGGAAAAGTACCTCATGCCCACAGTTAAATATGGTGGTGGCTCTTTAATGTTTTGGGGCTGTTTATTCTGCCAGAGAACCTGGACATTTTGTTAGAATACATGGCATCATGGACTCTATCAAATATCAACAGATATTAAATGAAAACCTGACTGCCTCTGCCAGAAAGATTAAAATGGTTGGATCTTCCAGCAGGACAATGATCCAAAACACACATCAAAATCAACACAAAAATGGTTTACTGACCACAAAATCAAGGTCCTGCCATGGCCATCTCAGTCCCCTGACTTGAAACCCATAGAAAACCTTCATGTATGCAAAGGTAAAATCATGATAATGATTGAAATGTTTGATGTAAAATTCAAACTAACACATGTCTAGGTGTACAAAATTAAACAAAAATAAAATAAAATAAAAAGCTGTCTGCAAGTTTACCCACAAGGCTTTGAGACACAAACATATTTTTCTGTTAAGGGTTCGTCTGCACATTTGCTAAAGACCCTGAAACAAAGCCTGTTTGAATTGCCTCAAACTGCTCCCTATCGGTACATAGAAGTGTATCGTGCCCTGTGCTTCATATATATAGTACATGTTCAGCACAAGCACTCAGAGCGCTCTCATCTTCTAACCTTTATTCATCCTGCAAACTTCTTCATCTGAGTAGATGAGTCTCAGAGTGTTGTCTAATTTCCACAACATTTTGGCTTCCCTGGTTGGGCTACACGAGTGTTCCAGCTGCTTCTGGGCAGCAAGCAAACCAGAGGACGCTCGTGAACTATTTCACCCTGAAGCCTGCACTGGCCACAGGTGATTTGCATTGTTGCGCAGACCGGGAGGACCGCTGTAGCCACACCACAAAATGGGTAGGAATCATCAGAAAACAGCCAAAAGGTAAATTAAAATTTTATAAAGTCATTGTGTATTGCTGTCTTTGTGGAAGTGAGTCAATGAAATAAGAAATACGTGTATTACATTGAGCGATTTCATTGAGAGATGTTCCGGGAACTTCGTCCTCTGCGAGGGCTGAGGTATTGGTGTTTCTTAGATCATAGCTTCAAAACTAAGATATATATATTGACGGATATATATGTTTATTAGTGTTTCTTAGAACACAGCTTCAAAACTAAGATATATATCGACAGATATATATGTATATGTAATAACAGCGACAGAGTTTACGGGCGGAGAAGGATAGCCCTGGGACCTCGCTGCTGCTTTTGCACTGTGAATCATCAGATCCTCCTGTCAACTCTCTCCAGCCTAGTCATTACTAGAACAGCTCTGAGCTGGGGGGACTCCCATCTCTCCGACAGATCCTTCAAGGTATTGTGGAGGGGGGGGGGTATTTCTGAAACTCAGCAACTCACAACTGCGGTTTCTCAGGGGTCAGTCCTAGGTCCACTGCCCTTTTCTATTTATACTACATCTCTAGGGCAGGAGATTGAGTCTCATGGCTTCTCATATCATTGCTATGCTGATGACACCCAGCTCTATTTGTCCTTCCAGCCTGATGATCCATCTGTCTCTGCACAAATCTCTGCTTGCCTGTCTGACATCTCGGATTGGATGAGGGAACACCACCTTAAGCTCAACTTGGCAAAATCTGAGCTTCTCTTCATCCCAGCCTGCCCCTCAATCAACCACAGCTTGGCTCAACCACACACAAGCCAACCAGGACAGCCAGAAATCTTGGGGTGACTTTTGATGACAGCTTGACCTTTACAGACCACTTTTCAAACTCTGCATGGTCATGTAGGTTCATTCTATACAACATCAAGAAAATCAGACCCTATCTCACCGAACAGGCTACACACCTTCTAGTCCAGGCTCTTGTCATATCAAAACTGGACTACTGCAACACACTACTCTCGGGCCTCCCAGCCAGCTCCATCAAACCCCTTGAGATGATTCAGAATGCAGTAGCACGTCACGTCTTCAACCAGCCAAAAAGGATCCATGTCACACCCCTCTTCATCTCCCTCCACTGGCTTCCTGTAGCCACCCACATCAAATTCAAGGCCTTGATGCTCACGTAAAAGACCTTGTCTGGAACAGCACCCTCCTACCTCATCACTCTCCTGAAGGCTTACGTTCCCTCACGCAATCTGTGATCAATTAATGACCGACGCTTACTAGTGCCTAGTCAGCGTGGCTCAAGGTCCCTTTCCAGAACCTTCACACTAACTGTCCTTCAGTGGTGGAATGAACTTCCAACCTCAATCTGGACAGCAGAATCTGTCACTATCTTCAAAAAACAGCTAAAAATGCATCTCTTCCATGAACACCTAACTAGTCCCTAAAACGCCAACCCCACATCATCCTAAACCCCCCCCCCCCCAAAAAAAAACAACCCCAAAACAAAACACCCTACTTTGGCACTTACACATCTATTCTGCACACTTTGCTTTTCTATAACTCAATTAATAAATCTTGTATGTGTCACGTATTCCATGTAATGAAGGTTAGGACAGATGCGAGTGCAGATAAGAGTTTATTTAGAGAGATACAGGCAGACAAATCCAAAACAAGAGACAATAGCGACGTCAAGAAACAGGCAATGGGTCAGGTGACTGGCAAACAGGCATAAACTGGGAAAGGCTAAAATCAAGAACGAGAAACAAGGTCAAGGAACATGAAACAAAATGAGGAACAGGGTATAATGGATTGGTACGGTGATAACACTCAATACTACACAAAGTCATCATGTACAAAAGGTCTCTTTTATAGTGTGGAGTGAGTGAGTGTGAGATTGGCAACAGGTGTGTGTGTGTGATTACCCCCCAAGGCCGCCCAAAATACACTTCCTCCCTCGGCGGTCCTGGCCCTCTGGGCAAAATGTAGCAATAGCAGGTTCCTCGAGGAGCCAAGGAGCAGACATGAGGCTGGGGCTGGTTCACCTGGGTCATCAGTCTCGAGCACGAGCATAACTTGGTTGGTCGTGATGTCCGCTTCAGGCTTGAGCAGGACTTGGTTGGCCGTGTCAGCAGACTCGGGTGTGAGCATGACTTGGTTGGCCATGTCAGCAGACTCGGGCGTGAGCAGAACTTGGCTGTCTGTGTCAGCAGACTCGGGCATGAGCAGAAATTGGTTGGCCATGTCATCAGACTCGGGCATGAGCAGAACTTGGTTGGCCGTGTCAGCAGACCCTGGCGTGAGCAGAACTTGGTTGGCCATGTCAGCAGACTCAGGCGTGAGCAGAACTCGGTGGACCGTGTCAGCAGAATCGGGCGTGAGCAGAACTCGGTGGACCGTGTCAGCAGACTCGGGCGTGAGCAGAACTTGGTTGGTCGGGACGTCGGTTTCAGGCGTGAGCAGACCTTGGTTGGTCATGACGTCGGTTTCAGGCATGAGGACTTGGTTGTTCATGTCAGCAGACTCGGGCGTGAGCAGAACCTGGTTGGTCGTGACGTCGGCTTCAGGTGTGAGCAGAACCTGGCTGGTCGTGACGTTGGTTGCAGACTGGAACTTGGCGTGGAAAGTCACATCATCGATCTCAGACTGGAACTTGGCGTGGGAGGTCGCCTTGTCGACCTCGGACATGAATGTGACTTAGGCCGTCTCTTCAACCTCAGACAGGAACCTGGCTTGAGAGGCCGTCTTGTCAACCTTGGACAGGAACCTGGCTTGAGAGGCCGACTCGTCGACCTCGGACAGGAACCTGGCTTGAGAGGTCGTCGTGATGTATGCAAAGTCATGGTGTCAAGGACACATATGTAAATAAAGTCAAGAGAAAAGCAATATGATCTAAAATACTTTTATTTAGAGCTTAAAACATGTTCAATGTTTGGATTTGTTTTAAGAAAATAAATAAATATATGAATAAATAAAAGCTACTGTCCTTGATGTGGGGAATATTGCATCACAAAAGCTAGGGAGACCATATTCTGGTTTTCCAAAAAGAGGATACTTAATAGCATTCAAAACAGTGTTACTATGGATGTAGATTTTTATACACTGAAAAAGATACAGTATTAGCAATATTAGCATCACATAAATATAGATAAATTCCTACATTTTTTTAATGTCCATGGAATATGAAGCAAGTCTACCACAAGTGTACCTTCTGCCATCATTTACAAATTTGAAAGGCCATGTAATAACAAGCAATGTGATGCAGGACAACATGAGATTAAAAATGACCTTATATGGCCATGGGCATTGTTTCAACTCAGGACAGCTGTCATTTGCTGCTATTGTCAAAAAACTGTTTGATGCCGTACACAACAGCGCTTCACCTTTGCGCGTTCTCTGAGAGTATGCTAATGGTTGAGAGGCAGGAATTTGGCCAATAGTTGCAGAACGTCTTTTATAATCGACCAATCGGTGTGCGAGAAGGCGGGAATTACAGAGAGGGTTTAAAGCAATGCAAATATGCACACACATGATGCAGTATTAGCAGCGCACGGTGGCTTAGTGGTTAGCACATTCGCCTCACACCACCAGGGTTGGGTTTGCATGTTCTCCCTGTGCTGCAGGGGTTTCCTCTGGGTTCTCGGGTTTCCTCCCCCAATCCAAAGACATGCATGATAAGCTGATTGGCATGTCCAAAATTGTCCATATTGTATGAATGGGTGCATGAATGTGTATGTGATTGTGCCCTGTGATGGATTAGCACCCTGTCCAGGGTGTACCCCACCTTGTGCCCTATGCGCCCTGGAAAAGGCTCCAAGTTCCCTGAGACCCTGAAGGATAAGCGGTATAGAAGATGGATGGATGGATGATGCAGTATTAGACCATAAGCACATCATAATTAAACTAAAGCCATTTTCTCAAATTTAGAAATCCCGGCTTTTTTAAGGCTATACTTTTTTAAGGCCTGAAAAAGAGGACGTATGGTCACCCTAACAAAAGCATTTCAGAGAACAATTTGTGTTAATTTCTACTTCTAGTAAGTTGCTTATGTGAGCCACGACTTTCAAGAGAGAACCAGAACTACAATCAAGCATTGGTCTATACTGTGTGTCAAAAATGTAATTTTTTTGGTTTTAAATGAAAAAAAAAGGAGTGGAAAGGAGTTTCACCTCAGGGCACCAGCATGTTTAAACCCGCCTCCATTCCCTTTCAACAGATGCTTAAGTCCGAGAGTGCCAAACACACACATACACACACACACAGATGCGCAATGGAGCTGTTCACTGCGATCATACATGCTGCTTCGCTGAGCTTTGTACTGGCTGGAGCTGGGGTACACTGGACATATAAAGGCAAGTACTATTACTTTTGTAAATTAGATTTAAATAGTAAATTTACACCTACAGTGTTATAGTGATGGATTTATATAAGCACCTTAGTCTTGAGGTGCTTATATAATTTACTCAGCAACTGAATGTTGTTGTGTATGGCACTCAGAACCTTCCTACAATTGTATTAGACATGTATGTAGAGTGCTTTGGCTGAAGTCACCCCTTTGGGAAAATGTGTTACAATAAAATGTAATACACAAGCACTGCACTCTCAGAAAACAAAACAAAACTGTACCATTTATTGTCCCTGGGTTGGTACCCTTATATATATATATATATATATATATATATATATATATATATATATATTTACATGTATTTTATCTGCAAATGTGGATATTGTGTACCTTTAAAAAAAATCTAAGGTATATAATTGAACTGTAATTTCCTTTTAGAATAAAGATTTAAAGGTACAGTATACTAGGTAATAGATACATACAAAAATACAACAGATGTATCTTTGAGGGTATCATTCCAGAGCCAAGGAAAGGTACAGTTTAGCATCATTTTTCTGAGAGTGTGGGAAAAGTTGTACATGTGGATATTTGAGGTTTCTGCAGCACAGTGTCATGTTTGGTTTTCATCCTTGCTTGGTGGTGCTATTTTTAAACCGTGTCACCTATAGATTTTCTTCCAACCTTATATTTACCAAATAAATATGTTACGATATGTCTCATTTTCAAGTTTTATTTGCCAGAAACTCTCAAGGAACAACCACAAGCGCGACTGTATTAAGATACCAAAGCTTTGTTAAGGCATGTCAGCGTTGGAGTCTGTTTTTCACCTAAACATCATGCACTTGTTTTCCAGATGGAAGAACTGGTGTAAACATGAATAGGTTGTGATAATGCTGTCTGTTTCGCAGAGGGATCTCTGGATCAGATCCACTGGCCAGATGAGTATCCTTCGTGCGGTGGCCGTAAACAATCCCCCATTGACATCCAGCGGCGCAACGTGCAGTTCAACCCACACATGCTGCAACTGGAGATGACCGGATATGGTGAAGTGAAGAATGGCAACTTCCTCATGATCAACAATGGACACTCAGGTAAGTGTCTCTCATCTTTATTATAAATGCTTATAAAGGATCAGGGGGTTAAAAATGCTGCGAATGAAAATCCTCAAAGTAAATACTGATGACCTACATCACTCTGCTCAAAAAAACCCAATATAAACTCTCAGAATTTGTAATGGTTTTAATGGTTATAATGGGAATTGTATTGGTTTTAATGGAAACTGTAATGTTCCCTGTGGGCCTCTACTGGTAATTTGTTGCCTTCTATTGGTGGCATGTTATGCCTAGTGGATACCATTAAGGATCAGTAATGGTAATGGTTTTAATCGTTAGCTGATAGTTTGTAATGGTATTTGTAGTGGAAAAACATTAGAAGTTTTTTTCAGCAGAGCACATGAACAGATTCCTCAAAACTTAAGATAATTCGAATTTTAATTCAGCACAAAACTCAACCTAGATATCAGGTTCGGCCAGTTATTACCTCCCAAGATGTTTTCTTCATCACTCCACCTGAATGGAACATGGTTCAAGTTTCATGCATGTCAGTACAAGCGGGGCAGGTATAAAACTGC
Source organism: Ictalurus furcatus (assembly GCF_023375685.1). Lineage (NCBI taxonomy): Eukaryota > Metazoa > Chordata > Actinopteri > Siluriformes > Ictaluridae > Ictalurus > Ictalurus furcatus. Next base: position 17,135,158 of record NC_071269.1, on the reverse strand, counting down.
CTGTCTTTACTACACACCACAGATAGCTTGCTTCCAATAAGCCCTGTAAATATATTATTCAGAAAAGAAAAAACACAACTATACACTCACTGTCCACTTTAACCGTTCCACATTGGGTGCCACTCCTGTCATCACCCAAACTGGACAGTTATAGATTAGAAAAAAAAATGTACCTGCATGATTTTATGCATTGTGCTGCTGCCACGTGATTGGCTGATTGGATAACTGCACAAATGAACAGGTGTACAGGTGTTCCTATTAAAGTGGACAGTGAGTGTATTTTTTGTTATTATACACTTCTACCCACTTAAACCCAAAATGTTGTTCATGTCTGAAGAAGAAAATTGTTCTGTTTCTTTACGTTTCTGAAATGTTCAGGTTAAACATTTTCTAAAGATATATGTAAAAGATATGTCATGTTAAAAGAAGACATTTTACAAATATAGAACAGAAGCACTGGAGCTATTTAAACACGCCTGTCTGTAGTCAAGTGCCTCTTGAGTTTTTAATGTGTTTGCCATCTCATGTTCAAGTGTAAGAATAATGACTGGAACTAAGCGAGATCATGTTTGGATATACTCATTCAAATATCTTAATACAAAGAGATATAGTGAATAATTCAAGGCAAGAACAAGACTCCTACATTCCTTCCTTGTATAACTTTAGCTTTTTATGTCTTTTTATTTCTTTTTTTCTTTAACTCTTCATTGGCAAATCCATGAACAATCTAAATGTGGATTCATGTTTCCAGTGATTATAGTTTTTCTTGTTGTGTGGGTTTAAGGGTTCTTGATTTTTCTCTCTTTTTGGTTTCACCAGTCCAAATTAACCTTCCCTCCACTATGAAGATAACGAAGGGGCTGCCAGCCTGCTACACAGCTGTTCAAATGCACTTACATTGGGGCGGATGGGACCTGGAAGCCAGTGGCGCTGAACATACTGTGGATGGCATCCGTTATATGGCAGAAGTAAGACATTTTGTTGTTTTAATATCACTGTTGTGCTCAACGCGTTCATCTTATGGATAGCAATATAACTGTGAAGTAGAAAGGGATCTGTAATTTATTAGTTTAGCACTCCTCCAATGTCTCCAATTTCATGTCTTGGACAAACAGTGTATAATGTATAATTATAACATGTATAATTCATGCCTTATCAGCTAACATAACATGTGGAGGAACTAAACCATAACTAAAGTATGAGAACTTTATAAGATCTGTGTTTTATTCCTACCATGTATGACTTGGCCTGCTCTATTTCACAGCTTCATGTGGTCCACTACAACTCTGATAAGTACAATAGCTTTGATGAGGCCAAGGATAAGTCTGATGGTCTGGCAGTGTTGGCCTTCTTTTATGAGGTAAGACATAAAACATTTATTAGCCTTAACATAACAAAATAATCTTCTTCTTCTTCTTCTTCTTCTTCTTCTACTCTATTTATTTATTTATTTATTTATTTATTTATTTATTTATTTTTCAAATTCATGTGGGTATGAGACTGCCATCTTGTGTAAAAAAATATTAGAATTCTTGACCTTTGGAATATTAAAATGGTAAATACCAGCAGGAAGTTTTAATTAAAAAAAATAATAGTTAGTTTTGAACGTTTTTCAATTATTTCAAATGCTTACAAATGTAAATGATTTACACTCAAGCTATTTTTAAAGAGCTCTTTTCATTGCTCAACTGAGGTTCTTTAAATAGTTAACCAGGTTTCTTCTGCAGGTCTGACAATATATGGAATTCCAATGTACTGATTTATAGACCTGGAAAAGTCATAATTTGGAGAATATTCTGCAAAGTGTACAAATATTGTTGTCAAAATTATATAGAGCCAAGATAATAAGGTGCTGAATCTATATTCTTCTGATTCTCCTACAGTATTCTGTGCACTCACATTCCCCGCCTATTGCATAGGGATATCATATGATCATATTCCATGGATTGTTTTTTTTAGCAGAGGGCCCATGAAATTAAGCAAAAATATTGAACATACTCTGCAGTATGTAATTCTGAAAAATGCACAAAAAAATCTGGAAAAATTGTTGAAAAAGTCTTTTTTTCACCAGAATGCTTTTATTAGTAGTTGGAACAAGTACAATTATTGAAACAATTTATCTAAAATGTAAGTGCAGTGCAGGGTCAGGTACTCTACTAAACATAGCCATTGATCTAGTCCAGGGGTGTCCAATCTTATGCACCCACACCGGAAAGGGCCGGTGTGGGTGCATGTTTTCATTCCAAGCAATCAGAAGCCCCACCTGAATCTACTGAAAGCCAAGATCAACTGAGTAAACAGGTGTGGCTCCTGCTTGGTTGGAATGAAAACCTGCACCCACACCGGCCCTTTCCGGATAAGATTGGACACCCCTGCTCTAGTCATTATGTGTCGGGTCACTGGCTTCTATTTTAATCCCAGATTAAGATATGCAGGCCATTCTGGCTAGTATTAGTGTTAGTGTTAGTGCCTGTCTGTTGTAACAGCGCTGCTACAGGCTTTCTCCTCAGCTGCTTTATGCAGTCTGTCTCTAGCTCAGTTTCTGCTTGTACCCAAGCTTTTAGCATTGATTGATTTGCACAAACATATGGTTAATTGTGTTCATCAGGGTCTACTGTCAGATTGACAGTAATAACTTTTTGATGTGTGCTTTTGCTTGTATCTAGGATGGGCATTTTGAGAACACATACTACAGCGACTTCATCAATAACCTGGAAAATGTCAAATATGCAGGTACCTAATGAATGTCATGACAGACATTTTACTTCAACACTCAGTCCTCATACACTTTCTATCTATAATCTTTCTCAGGGCAGTCCATGAATATTTCGACTCTAAATGTACGTTCCATGCTTCCTGAGAACCTCGCCCATTTCTTCAGATATGAGGGCTCTCTTACGACGCCACCATGCTACGAGAGCATCCTGTGGACTGTGTTTGATACCCCCATTACCCTGTCCCATAACCAGGTATTTCATGCTTATAATGCTTTTCAAACGTAACAATGGTCTTAAAAAATCAATCTCTAATTAATGACTATGATGTACAGATCAGGAAGCTGGAGAGCACACTTATGGACCTGGAAAATAAGACCCTGTGGAATGACTACCGCATGGCACAACCTCTCAATGACAGAGTGGTAGAGTCCTCATTCCTTCCTCGCCTGGGAAAAGGCAGTATGTACACGGTCTCACAGCTCTTTCTATTAAAAAGCAGTGGTTGAATATAATTTTGTGTGCCACTACATTTTGTTTTATTTTCATCTCTTGTCAGCATTTTGTAGGCAAGAGGAGATTGAGGCAAAGCTTTTAAATATTGAAAGCATGATTACCTCTCTTGGAAAACATATACACTCAGGTATGATTTATTTGTGCCAACACTGTAGGAAATAAACATTATTCTAGATAAATTGATTTGCTTTTCTTAACTATAGATAGAAAGTTAATCATTGTACAAATCATTCTTTTACCTTGCGTGCTGTTTAGATGGTGGTTATAGGCTTCCCAACAAAGGTAAGCATGAATTACATTTTTTTTCAAGGTTCCAAATAGTGAATGTCTCAGAAAAGACTAACAACGCCATCTTCTTTTTTCCCCATGTAAGATCCACAGGCAATATTCCCACTAGTACTTAATTTCCCTGCAAGCAAGCTAGAGAGTTATGCTCTGATTAGCCTGGCTCAACCAATGAACCTGCACTCCTTTACAGTGTGCATGAACCTGCGTATGCATGTCCGCCCTGTGCACACCGTGCTATCCTACTCCACCTCTGCAAATGAAAACGAGCTCACGATCACCATGGGATATGAGGTGGGGCTCTGGATCGGAAATGAGTTTGTCAACCTTCCCCATGACCTGAGCCCCCGTGCCTGGACGCATTATTGTCTGACCTGGGCTTCGCACACTGGAGGGGCAGAGCTCTGGGTGAATGGTGCTCTTGGAAAGGAGCAGTACCTGCGAGCGGGCTACACCATTCCTCCCGGTGGTGACCTCATCCTGGGAAAGGACCAGGATGGCTTCCTGGGAATCTCTGATTCGGATGCATTCGTGGGCTATATGACTGATGTGAACATATGGGATTATGTGTTGGGTCCTGAGGAGATCCAAAAGGTGATGAGCTGTGAGAGAAACTCAGAGAAAGGCAATGTGCTGAATTGGGGAGTTACACGCATGAGTCTGTATGGAGGAGTCCAACTGGAGACTGAACACAAGTGCTCGTAATTCAACACATTTAACTTCTTCTAAATGGCCTGAATAACATTATGTTGCTTCTCTCTCTAACTCTCTCTCTCTCTCTCTCTCTCTCTCTCTCTCTCTCTAACTCTCTCTCTGATATCAGTTTTGTTTTCTATGTAAGACAAATATATACATCCATTATCTACAAGCATTCAATAGACTTTATAAAAATTATTTGCATATTTTAATAGAACATGTTTTTAAAATAAAGTAACATACAAGATATGTTTTTTTTCCCAACATGTAAAACTGATTTGAAGTTACATTTTATATATAAGTCCCTCCAGGATTTTGCGATTTTGTGATCACTGAAATGAATGCAAAATCAAGCAAACACCGCTATATTGGGTACAGCTTGCAATTTTTCAAAATTATCAAAGATTTTCTGCAGATTTGGGCCAAGATGCATCATATGACATCATCACAATTCTCAATCAGTCAAAGCCCTCGTCAATTCACATGCATCGAAAATGAGTTCAGTTAAAACGTCTCATTTACCAGCAAAATCACTTTGAAATTTCATGCAATTGCAATTTCACCATTTCAAGTAGTTTTCCCACAAAAAAAAGCACAAAAAACTCTGCAATCTGCAGCATAAAGTTTTTAAAAAAGGTCGCAGCAAAACCAAGCATTTTTGGCTGCAACAATCACAAAAGAACTCTGTGAAATCCTGTACAGGCTGATATATACAGATAATAATTAAACTCTAGGATAGCTCAGGGGTTCTGAGCTATCCTATCTTATGAAAAAAAAACCATGAGAAAATAGTCCATTTTTGTCAAGATTTCTACACCTACACTCATAGAAAACTGTTCTTTAAGGGTTATTTAATTACTTACACGGTATTAGTTTCCTTGAAGGGTTTTACATGCAGTATCAATGAAACTACAGTGTGTACTACATAATTGTGTTTGCTGGACATAGCTGAACGCATTAATAAGTTCACTTAATAAGTAAAAAGCATGTCAACAGAATGGAAACTTCTTGCCGATTCATTCAAATGTCGCTACACCAGATGTTAGAACTTGCCTTGGTCTGATCTCAGGTTCCAAGACAGACAGCTTGTAAAATTGCAGTGCACACATGTAATACTAGCAGAGCCAGGATTTGTTCTACTATAATTATGCTGGCTATTTAACATGAACACTAGGTGCAGTCTGACAATGTCAGACATATAATTACGCTTTCAGCTGATGTTCCTTCGGAAGCAGACCAACTTTTTTCAACACCTGATGCCCTTTATGGTTAGTCTGCAGTCTGCGTTCTAGTCAAAGTGCCACCAAGTGAAAGGAGACACAACATACAGCGGGGGAAATAAGTACTGAACGCGTCAACATTTTTTTCACTAAATATATTTCCAATGAAGTTATACACATGAAATTTTCACCAGACTTTGGTATTAACTCAAGAAATCCACACATATAAAGAAATCCAAACATTAAAGTACATAAATGAAGTTATGTGTAATAAAGAGGAATGACACAGGAAAAAGTATTGAACACACTAACTGAAATTTATTTAATATTTAGTGGAGAAGCCTTTGTTTGTAGTGACAGCTTCAAGACGCTTCCTGTAAGAAGAAGTTAATCAGCTGCAATAGTCAGGTGTGATTTTGGCCCATTCTTCTAAACATATTGTCTTTAAATCTTGCTCAATTGGATTCAAGTCAGGTGATTGATATTTTCCCCTCTGAAACCAATTGAGAGTTTCCTTTGCTGAATGCTTTGGATCGTTATCCTGCTGGAACATCCACCCACGTCTCATCTTCATCATCCTGGTGGTTGGCAGCAGATTCTTCTCAAGAATCACCCGGTAAAGGGCTCCATTCATTCCTTCAATTATATGAAGTCTGTCAGTACCATGCAATTAAAAACCACCCCACACCATGATGCTTCCACCTCCAAACTTCACTGTTCTTATAGTGTTTTAAGGGTGATTTGCAGTGCCATTTCTTCTCCAAACATGGTGCGTAGTATGACAGTCAAAAAGTTACATTTTGCTCTCATCTGACCAGACTACACTCTCCCAGTATTTCATAGGCTTGTCCAAATGAGTTGTAGCAAACTTTAAACGAGCTTCGACATGCCTTTTGTTTAGTAATGGAGTCTTGCGGGGTGAGCGTGCATAGAGGCCATGGTGGTGGAGTGCATTGCCTATTGTTTTCTCTGTGACGATGGTACCTGCTGCCTTCAAGTGTTTCTGGAGCTCTTTCCGAGTGGTCCTTGGCTCTTGGGCTACTCTTCTGACTGTTTTTCTGACTCCCTGGTCAGAAATCTTGCGAGGAGCTCCTGTGCATGGCCGGTTGATGACGGAGTGATGTTGCTTCCACTTGCGGAATTGGAATTCCACATTGGCCCCAATGGTGCTTACTGGAAGATTCAAAAGTTTTGAAATTGGTCTGTATCCGATTCCATCAATATGTTTTGCAAGAATAAGGTTTTGAAGGTCTTGGGAGAGCTCTTTGCTTTTACCCATCATGAGATGTTTCTTGTGTGACACATTGGTAATGAAAAGCCTTTTTACAGACCATCGCTTTACTAACCCAGCAGATATTAATTTCCACAGATTAAGAGGTATAATTACTTTCTAATTACTTCAGCTGGTTCCTTGCCTTACCTTGCCTTGGAGAACTGCTTTTTCTTAGCGTGTTCAATACTTTTTTCCTGTGTCATTCCACTTTATTACACATAACTTTATTTATGGACTTTAATGTTGTGAATTTTTTATATTTGCGGATTTCTTGAGTTAATACTGATGCCTGGTGAAAATTTCATGTGAATAGCCTCATTGGAAATTTATTTACTGAAAAAAATGTTGACGCATTCAATACTTATTTCCCCCGCTGTATCAATATGATTTCAAACCAAAGTGTACTGAGCTTCAGACCTACACTAAAGGTCTGGTATATACATACAAAAACACACAGTAAGCCATCCTGTGTTTAGAAGGTTGTAATTGCATTCTTTTCATGGTCTGTCATGGCAGCCTCTTGCATATTACAATCTTCACCCTCAATCGCGATCTCCACTTTGTTCCTCTTAGCAAACAGCTTGCTGATCTCCAAGAAGGTGGAACCCTTGGTTTCTGGGATGACCACCCAAATGTAGATGAACGTGGCAAGGCAGATGGAAGCAAAGATGAGGAAGCTGTAGTCCCCCAGGCCTTTCTGTAGAAAGCACACATGGAAAACATAAGGAATGCGGTCCTGCTCGTTAGGTGTTGTGTTGACTATTATGAGGTCCTATGGGTGTATTCAATCAGAGACCATAAAACTCTCAAACAAGACTAGAGAGAATTCAAACTACCAATTACCAGTGAATTTACTTAAAATAATCAAAGATTTGACCAATTCAGGTACTTCTTAGATATAATCAAAACAGTATCTTTAGTGTGTTTGCATTTTGAATTGTGGGTGAACTCTGACCTCTAGAAAGGGGAACACCAGGCCTACGGTGAAGTTTGAAAGCCAGTGCACAGAGCCTGCCACCATAAAAGCTGCAGGTCTTGAGGACTGGCGGAAAATCTCAGTGGTAATCACGGTAGGAATTGGACCTGTAGGAGAAAGTAAGCACCAGAAGCCTTTTACTTAATTGTCAGAACACTTTTTTTTTTAGAAGCAATGTTCACCAAGAAAGCAAATGACTGAATTTAAGAGTCAACTTTATGTTTGTCATGCAAATGACACTTACTATCCAGAAAGGAGGCTTTAAACAAAATAAACTGAGAAGCACTGCATTAAATGAGATCAAACTTGCACTTACTTGGGCCTATGGCGTGGCCAATGACATAAATGATGACACAGGCGATGCTGACATAGGGCATCCAGTGCAGGCTCTCCTAGGATAGTCCAGCAGACGATTAATGCACTGTAACTTTTTCACATTTATGAACATCCTTCTGACACTGACTAGACAAAGAACTGCTGCAACAGCATATTCTCCATCCTAGTTCCAGGCCTCTATTTATGACATCTATCACACTCCACTAATGATATTTATTAGAGCGCTGAGCCCTCAGGCACTTACAATGAAATTGAAAATGATTTTGAGTGTTATACTAGGAGATTAGTGTTATGGGCTATACCTGCAGACTGAGAGCTACAGTGAGGACCACACAGGCTACACAGCAGATCCCGAACCCAATCAGAAGAAGCAGCTTCCTGCCTGCGGCTTCCACTATAAACACCTGTTCAATGCCAAAACACACTCATGAATGACAAGTCATGTGGAACAGCTTGGTCATGGTTTGATTAAGCACTTACTGCAACAAAGCTCATGAAGACATTCACGGCCCCTGTTCCAACAGTTACATACTGAATGTCGTTCTCTTTCACTCCGGCTGAAGAAAAGATGCTGTCCGCATAGTAATAAATCTGCGGATAGATGGGATTCAATCTCAGTAAAGTCACATATTAAACCAGCTGCAACAAAACCATACTGGCGTGTATTAAAAGCACATGGAAAGATGTAACAGGAAAGAATGGCGTTCTGAGCAGCTTGCAGTCTGTGTGGCGTGGCTTACAGCGTTCACTCCTGACAACTGCTGGCCCATGTTCATGAAGATTATGGACAACAGCTGCCAGCGCAGAGAGCGGAAGGTGAAGAGCTTGAACACAGAAAGCTGGCCCTCAGCTCTTTCTGACTGCTCTTCAAGTCGCATCTCTGTCATCTCCTCTTCTACATCCTTCCATCCTCTCAGACGCTGCAGTGCTGCAACACAGCACAGCACTCTCTATTCTATGTAAGGTTTGACATTATTTAGCTGATAGAGACATGAAGGAAATTAAATGTTGTAAAAATTTGTAAGCATGTAATACATTTGTACTGTGGTGGATGTTAAGCCTTTTCCAAAAATAATTCCACTGACTGAATATATGTATATTGAACCAATTATTCAACTTTTCCTTTGGGGGAACCCTTAGAGGTTCTATATAGAATCCTACCCAGTGGTGGTTCAACCCCCTATAGATAAAAGTGGGGCACCACCATATATATTAGAGGTTCAAATAAAGTCCTAGTTACCACCCCCATAAACTGCATATTTCATACTAATTACCTTACAAATGTAATCGTGGGGCAGTGAGCTCACTACTCCCATTTAGCTCCATAGAGTAATTATTGCACCTAGTGGTCAAAATGGGAACTAACAGGCGCTAATAGAAGTCCACTGGGCAGGAATTATGCTGCCCCGTGTTTGTAGGTGTAGCCGTAGACAGAACAGTTAATAACCACGTTGCCGGATTGAACTAGTCGAAAAATACTCTATGGTCACCAAGATATTGTTTTATGGCAAATAATCTGTATTAAATAAATGGTGTGCCAATGATGTACAAAACCATTTCTATTGTAAAATATATTACAAAGATTTGGAGAAGGAAAGGTGGGATTATGGAGTGGATATCAGCAATGTGTGTGTACCACAGTGACCTTGTTTCCCATGCAAACATTGAGAAAAAGAAGAAAAATGTGTCTTGCTGTTTGAATTCTCCAAATTTTCTGGGATAGTTTCAGGTGTTTTGTGTGGTTTTTGAGATATAGGTCGGCTGAAAATGTTGCTGAAACTAAATAAACTATTCAACTGCCTATTCAAAGACTATTCAAATTTATTAGATCACATCATTCTCTACTTCATGTCAGAAAAAAAACCCAACTGTACCAGTCCTGGCATTATTGTCATCACCCCTCTGAATGAGCATGTAGCGGGGACTCTCAGGGAAGAAGGGCAACAGAAGCAGCTCAATGAGGGCAGGAATGCCAGTGAGACCCAGCATGATAGGCCAGCCTACAGAAAGGACAGAACACCAAGTTCTCTTCATCAATATCTGGCTAGCACTCTCCTGTATACATAATCCACATAATATTTATGTTAGATAGCAGTAATGATAATATAACAATGGCCCAGATCCCTGAAAACTGAGTGGGAGATCTATATCAGAGAATTTGTTAGGCTTGCAAAACTAGGAAATTTAATTTGATCCGCTATTATATCTACCGTATCCCATATTATATCTTGCAATGGAAAATACTCATTGTATTATAATAATTTATTCAGTTACATTTACTTATGTAGTAGAGGTTTCTATCCATTACCGTAATTTGATTTAATAATCTACTAGAGAAAAATCTTAACCGATTGTGTATCTACTTTACCTTCAGCGTTGCCAAGAATATTTCGGATACCAAACACCTGGGCAGTGAGGATGCCTACAGTAATGAAAAGCTGAGGCACGATCCCGATAGCTCCTCTCAGGTTCCTTGGGGCCAGTTCTCCCAAATACATTGGCACCACATTGGATGAAAGGCCTGGAAAAAAGGCATAAAAACTTTATGTTGTCATAAACAATAGCAATTTAATATGTATCAGTGAGTACAGATCTACCCACCAGCACAGATGCCCACTAAGAAGCGGCCCACGATAATGATCTCAAAAGAGCCTAGCACCTCACTCACACCCATCATTATAGCAGGAACGATTGAGAAGATGTTGTTGAACAGCAAGGTCCCTTTCCTATGAACAAATATAACAGTATGATGGTGTAACCATGTAACTTCATATAGAGCTCACATTCTAAAAAATAAAATGTACATTTTTTAGCTGATAAAACATTAAGTTAATCATATTTTCAATGGTTAAAATAACTTTTATTACTTATCTAAAACTGTTAGATTACTTTTATATATGACTAGCGCTACTTTGTTTGCTAATGAATTAACCAGAAATAAAATATAAGGTAAATAGACGATATTTACCATTAGCTAGGATTAGACTTGCTGCATAGATAATTATCTTAGCTACTTGTCATTTAATGGAGGGTGAAGACGGATGCAGTTGCAGTTAAAGGCTTTAATGAGAGGCGGGCAGACAAATCCAAATCGAGTAACAAAAACATGGTCAAAAAACAGGCACAGAGTCAGGTGATCAGCAAACAGGCAAAACTAGGCGCAACAAGAATCAAACACAAGGACAAAACAGGATTAAAAAAAAAACATGAAACGAAGAACAGGGATCAAAGGCTTGGTCAATCAAAAATCAAATAACAGGCTGAGGTCAGGCGATCTGCAAACAGGATATACAAGTACTTTTTCCTCATAAAAATAGTGCATACTTTTAGTACATAGTATAAGTAGGCGAATTGGGATTCAGCCAAAGTCAAAGTCAAGGTCAAGGTCAAACTGGGGAAATATGTAGTAAAGATAAACGGGCTTGGTAACGTGAGAAACACAGGTAAGCTGAGCGTGTACTTCACCCCGAACAAGGAGACACGAGGGTTATAAATACACAAACTTTTCAAGGGCAAACTGAACACCGGTGAGAATGAATATGACACATAAGGGAGACAACCAATGACAAAACAAGGGAGGAGACAGGACATGAATCAAAACAAAACATGCGGCCAAATAAACAAAGATATGACAATACAAAAGTGCATGCTGTTGCACTACGGGCAAAGAATGCATCTGGGAGCACTCTGTGCGAGGGGGAAATACCTGACGCTACTCTAATTAATGCTAGTCTAATCTGGCATTAGTAAAGACTAAAGACAGGCTAACTTAGTTAAATACAGCCAGTTAACTTGAGCAAATTTTTTTATTTACTTCAACATGCTTTTTCAAAGTAGATGGAGTTCATGCCTTCTATGGAAGCAAAGGATAGCTTCATAATTTTCTGTATTTGCTTACTCTAGCGTATTGAAATATTTTACTGAGGTAGTGTCAATGATTAGAATGATTATATGCTATAAAATCATTAGAAGCTTATAATGAATTAGGAGCTGATTAGAAGCTGAAAGGATGAGATGCTAATCTGAGCCAATTAGATTGATATATAGCATATAGTCATGGCTAGATGAGGGAAGAAGCGACCATTGAGATTTGTAATGAATACTTTGAAGGTATTCAATACAAATGTAAGGTGTAAAAGTATTTTTTGTCGGAAATAATAGCAAGTACAAGTATTCAATTTCACTAATATTCAAGTAAAGTATAAATACGCCAAAATAATACTTAAGTACACTATACAGTATGTCCAAACGTTTGTGGAAATCTGATCATCACACCCATATGTGATTCTTCCCCAAACTGTTGCCACAAAGTTGGAAGCACACAATTAGAGGACGTCTTTGTATGCTGTGGCTTTACATTTTCCCTCCACTGGAACTAAAAGAGGCCCAAACCTGACCAGCATGAGAATGCCCCTGTGCACAAAGCGAGGTCATGATTTGCCAAGGTTGGACTGGAAGAACGTGAGTAGGCGGCACAGAGCCCTGACCCCAACCACCCTTGGGATGAACTGGAACACGGACTGCGTCCCAGACCTCCTCACCTGACATCAGTGTCTGACCTCACTAATGCTCTTGTCGCTGAATGAGCACAAATCTTAACAGCCACATTCCAAAATGTAGTGAAGCCTTCCCAGAAGTGTAGAGGTTATTATAACAGCAAACAGGGACTAAATCTGGAATATGATGTTAAGTAAACACAAACAAGTGTTTGCTTAATGGTCAGGTTTCCACAAACTTTTGGTCATATAGTATATATTAACAAAGTACAATTTCTTAGTAACTAAGTATTTCATGCAATATTGTCCTCATTTAAATGTGAAGTATAGTACACCAAAAACTGTGATATTTTGTTGTATGGTTATAAGACTATCATGGTTTTTATAACATTTCACTTTGAAAGCAGAATTCCATCAAGTAAATTAGAGTACACTTTTAAAAGAATGGTTAAATGTAGGATGATTAATGGTTCAGTTTGTCCCTCTGGTAGAACTATGTCCAGAAGAGACAATTCCAAGTAGAACCCTAGGAAGCTAAAAATCCTCAACTATACAAGGAAACCTCTTTTCTTAAGAGTGTGCAATAAGTAAACTTGCAGAATATCATTGTTATGACCTCAGGAAAAAAGACATGAGAAAATAAACATGTCACTAAGGGAACAAAAATGTTATTCAAGGATTTGTTTGATAGCTGAGGGTCCTTTGGTTCCTAATAGGGTTCTACTTTGAACCCTGTCTGATAGGAGACAGACAGAAAAAAAAAACCCTTAAGAATTATAGATTTTTTTTTAGTCTAAGCATTATGTGAATTAAAAGATCTGGTTACCTTCCTAAATTATTGACCAGTGGTGCCACCATGAGAGAGCCGAAGAACCCCCCCAGTGGATACACAGACACAGTCAGAGACCACAGCAGAGTTAACAGACTTTCGGTGACTGTGCTATTGCGACTCTCGGACACATTGGTGTAGAACATCTGCATGTCCTGAAAATCCATTTATTTGCATGCATTGGATTACACTGGATTACAAATACCAATACACAAAGATAGTAAATAAGTAAACTCAGAACCAGTACCCGGGCTGGAGAGTTGATAACAGCTACATTGTAGCCATACTGAAAAGACGAGCCAAATGCAGAGATCAGGGTGGCAAAAGCCAACAGCAGAGTAAGTTTCTGGAAGAGAAGCACTTGTTTAAAAAAGCTTCCAATTAAACTACACAACTTTGACAGATCATGTAGAAAAATGCTCTAAAGCACAACACAAAGGCTCAGAGACACAGTCATAGGTTTACAGAGTGGCTCAAGCAATAATAATGAGGTCTTCTTTGGTTGCAACATGAGACACAAATAAAGAAAGTAACATATGTGAATAATAACAAGTGACTCACCCCTTTTCTTTCCCCCAGGTTCTCCATATGGATGTCTTTTGACAATGACAAAGACAGTGACAATGTGTTTTAAATAACTCCTAATATAAGCTCTGATCATGAGATAAATGCATGCAGTTTTTTTTTTAAAATGCACTTTGGACATTGCGTCACTGCTTGGGTGCTATTACAGACTTACTGATCACTGATAAATGCCCCGTGAACACCGCAATAAAGTTACAAGCTTGGGGTGAGACCTATCCATGATAACATGACAATGAATAATAATAGTAGTAATAAAAAAATCTCAGAATATCACTCATTTTCATTTAGTTTCAATTTTGAGTAAAACAAATATATAATTATTTTGTTGTCCATTTATGAATCAAAATGGTGTAGCCCTTTATCTGAAGCCTACAGTAGTAAGATAGGATAAAAGGTTTTGTTCAATGTCTTGCTGAACATGTGTCTTATTCCAAATATTTCATAGGTGTGCATGTATTAAAGGTAACAGGGTTGAGTGGATGTTGTGAGAACTAAAATGTAGTAACCTAAAAAATAAGATTTTTGAAGACTATTTCAAGGTAAAGTGCAGTTATTGTGAGCTGGATGGACATGTGATGGGCTGATTGACATTTCACTTATGGATATAATATCTTTTACTTTATATACAAATTTGTACATGTAATATCAGTGGGTCACAGATGGCACCCCAATCTTGCACGCCCATAAGCAGTGTGTACAGTAGACTGTTGAACTCAAGTTTATCAGATGAGGTATTAGAGGTACACTTCTGGAGTAAATATGGAGTACATTCTCACTTTGTGTACTGCCTTTCTTTAATAGATTGTGTAAAAATAGAACAAACAGACAGAGGAAAGAAACATAAGAGACCTCTGTCTGCTTATAGCATTTAAGGTGCATTTTTTTTAAAATCCTTGAGTTTGTTGTAACAGAAAAACCACGTATGGACATATGTAAGGGTGTTTTTTCTCTCCTGAATCCTGGGCTTTGTGTTTCAATGCCATCCTGTTTTGCATCTCAGAAACAGACTTAAATGTAGCCTGAGGCCAATGTTTGAGAGAAGACAAAAGCACTCGATAATGTACTTGCTTTCATCTAAAAGTACATCTATGTGCTGATTGTTCCTTGATAGATCTAGCTGATGCTATCTATACAGGTAAATTAACTTTGTATTGAACCAGGTACACATTTTGTAGGCTTAAAGTAAGTCCTCCTTTTTCTGATTCATTCACTAATTTGATGCAAAATCAGACTTCCCCAACCCTGACCTTATTCTGTCCTTGCCTGAAGAGAGCAATGCGAGCTCGGCTGACAGCTGAAGCGTGTAGGCAGTGTAAAGGCTTTTCGTCTGACGTGGCGAGAGAGGAAACACTGAAGGCTGTTTGGAACTGGTTCGAATCTTTTGTCAGGTCTGGTTTAACCCCCCAACTTTGATCACTGTAACAAGCAGTTGGCAGGAAAAGGAGGTCATGAACAGGCCATTTCCACTACCTTTGGGGCAGTTTCTAAAAGAAACCATTCTTGTCTGAGTAGGTCTTATTTCTCCTGGTGTGGAAGGTGGATACTGACTATGCAAAGCACACCAGCTCCCCCTACAGACATTAATGTAGATGACTTTGAGAGTCACTGGAAATGTATAGATCTATGTAGCATCTTACTGGCTGGCACTGTGACGCCATGACTCAGACTCATATTTCTGCAGTTTCTGCACTGGCTAAAGGAAGCACACATAGTCTATTATCATAAATTTGAATCAAGCCTGCAAATTTTAGTTTAACCTCATTTTGCATCCTGGATTATTATAGCTTTCATTGCTTTTAGGCAGTTGGGAATCATTTATATTACTAATTATGTTACAATAAAATAAAGAAATAATGTATCATACTTATTTATCCCTCGTACACTGTGTGCTTGTGCTCTCTTTACACACTGTGCAAACTTTTAATTAACACATCTACTGTTCCCTATTTCACACACACTTGCACAACAATGGTAGCCAGGTAACCAAAGGTCATTATCATCTGTCCACATGAGATATATGACCTCTGGTTTTCATATACAAAAGAATGTGAAGACCTCCTGGAAGGGGTAACAGAAGGATTTCTCAATGTCAGGAGATGGAGAAAAACCTTTAACGCAGTGTAGAGTAGGGTTTTTATGAGCAATTCACAATGTAGGTGTCTTCTGATGATAATAACACTGATGCAATTCTTGTGGATTTACTAACCAGCATTAATACGGGTGGCTGTGGCTCAGGTACTAGAGCGGGTTGTCCACTAATCGTAGGGTTGGTGGTTCGATTCCTGGCCCAGATGACTCCACATGCTGAAGTGTCCTTGGGCAAGACACTGAACCCTAAGTTGCTCCCGATGGTAAGTTAGCACCTTGCATGGCAGCTCTGCTACCATTGGTGTGTGAGTGTGTGTGTGTGTGTGAATGGGTGAATGAGAACCAGTGTAAAGTGCTTTGTAGAACTGTTAAGATTAAAAGCACTATATAAGTGCAGACCATTTACCATTTATCCAGCTGGACTGCCTAACCAGCATTATCTAATATTATCCACTTTTGGTAGGATTGTAGACAGATTCTCCAATCAGAAATGTGTAAACTAGTAGCATGACCACTGTTTCAGCATACAGTTGAGTACAAATGTTTGCACCTGTGTACTTCATCAAGATGAAACAAAAATGTTTAATGTGAACAGAAGTTCTTTCATTATCAAGTGATCAAAATGGTCTGAAAAAAAGATATCTTAAGATATTAATTGTTCAGGGGAACAGTGGCTTAATGGTTAGCTCATTTGCTCATTTGCCTCGCACCTCCGGGGTTGAATCCTGCCTCCACCCTGTGTGCATGGAGATTGCATCTTCGCCCCGTGCTTTGGGGTTTCCTCCTGGTTTCCTCGCCCAGTCCAAAGATGTGTTGTAGGCTGATTGGCATTTCCAGATTGTCCGTATTGTGTGAATGTGTGAGCGATTGTGCCCTGCGATGGGTTGGCACCCCATCTAGGCTATCCTCTCCCTTGCCCTCCCACCTGGGATAGGCTGTGTAGGATAGGCGGTATGGAAAATGGATGGATGATATTAATGGTTCATTCAGTCATCTTCAGTAACCATTTTGTCAGGGTTGCAGTGGATCTGGAGCCCATCTTAGGAACACTGATGCAAATCCATCACAAGGAATGATGCGCGCACACACTGGTATGTTTTTGGGAGGTGGGAGGAAACCAGTGAACCTTTAGGAAACCTACACAAACACAGGGAGAACATGTGCATCTCCACACCCAAGCTGAGAATTTGAATTTTTTTTCTTCTTCACTCATTGGTAGTGTCTTTGTGGCTATATTCCTTTTATGTTATAAAAGTAATATAGCCACATAAATTCATTTTATGAGTTATGGTTTTCACTAATATATACTTTTACACCCGTTTCCACTCTGAAGGTCTTGTGATATTTAATTTTCCCACTGAGGAACATAAAAAAAAAAACCCTAAAGCATATCAATGGGGATGCAAAATTTGAGCTTCCTGGTAAATATTACCACTGAAGACTCGGTTGCTATAATATTTCGGCTGGATATTTTAAGTGGTTATCAATGGGGAAACTAGTGAGACCACACACTTTTTGGTGACAATTAAATTAACATGGAATTTCTTTTGTAAATCAACTGTAAAATAAAGTTATATGCATATATTTGTTTTATCCAGAAACCAAGGGCGATGCACACTCTTACACCCAGTGTCTACTAGGTGTGTATACCTCAACTTTTCACGATACGATATGATTTTGATTCTTCGATCAATAATGCAATATTTGATGATGTCACAGAATCTGTTACAATCTAGTACAATACTATATGATTTGATGTACAAACCTGCATAATAATAATAATAATAATAATAATAATAATAATAATAAATTTATGATTGATGTCTCAATTCATTTCAGCCATTTGCCTTTTAAACTGACACATCAATCCAAATTGTCCAATCACTGCACCCCTATAATGCATAATGTGTCTGTAGCGGTAATGTTTGAGAAATAAAGTAGCATCTGTTTAAGGCATAGCATCAGAGCCTTTCCTGTCAGTTTTACCAATTCTGGATGGGACTTGTCCAGAAAAGTCTTTTCTAACCCCCTTTATAAACACATTTTAATTAATCAGTAATTCTCACTGGTCTGGAAATGTTCTTTTTAACCTTCAAGCAGTGGTGCTCTATGGCATCAGCTCAAGCAGCTGTCATTGCATAATCAACAATCTACTATCTGAATAAAGAAGTTGTGGTAATGTATTTTACCTCTGTGCTTTGCACCTAGCTCCCCTGTCGCAGACTTAATGAATTAAGTGGGCAGACAGCCAAAACACCAAGAGGGAAAGTACAAGAACTCTAGAAGAGTGTGTATTGAATGACATAATTCGCTGGGTGTAGAAAGCTGCCAAAACACTGTGCTCATGCCAGTATAAAGGAATGATAAAACATTCCTTGTACAGCATCTCAACAATTATTATTGTAGAATGTGCCTCTGTTAAAAGTTCATAGGGCTTAGATTCACAATTAATCAGTGTACCTCTGCATTTACATTACATCAGTACAGTTTTTTTTTTTTTTTTTTTTTTTTTACGTTTCCAAATTATTACAATCTACAGTATATCAAAGATGAAAATATTTGGAGAGACTCAATTATCATATGCAATTTTCTGGAGATTACACAATTCATAAATTAGAAGAAAAAAAATATTGCATCAGCACAAGCTTATTCAAGTTGTTCTGATGTTAGAGAGTTTAACCTTAATGGCAGATGGACTAGTAAAGAAAAACAGTTTTTACCCTTGAAAATAGTGTACAAATAACTGAAAACAAGGATCAAATCATTTTCATCTATTATCCGTCATCTCAAGGTCACAATACTACAATACGTCGAACTTGCAAGAATATTAACAATGAACAGTCACAGTTTCTCTCCATGATTGTTAATGAATGATCAAATAATTTTCCATCTCTATACATTTATGGCATTTGGCAGACGGCCTTATCCAGAGCAACTTACATTCATCTCATTTATACATTTGAGGGTTAAGGGCCTTGCTCAAGGGCCCAGCAGTGGCAGCTTGGCAGTACTGGGATTTCAACTCATGATCTTCTGGGGAAAAGTCCAACGTCTTAACCACTAAGCTACCACTACCCAGATACCACTATAACACCCAGACCATATCTGAGGATGTCTGAAGAATTGCTCAGTCGACAGTAGGGGTCTCTGTGCGACTGGGATTGACTCCCTCCTGCAGTGCAGCACTGCAGACTGCCTCATTCCTATTCCTCCCTGAACAACTCATTAATCTTATTGATTGTAGCGTACCTCGTCAGCTTAAACAGGAGGGACTTGGCTCTTTTATTTCTGCAGTGCACGGGACAAACGCTGAGCTGAGGTTTGAAAAGAGTAGTGTGACCACACAGCATGGTCTTTAAAGGCGTTTTTTTATGTGTGGGATGTTCCTCTGCAGTGTCATAAAGCATTAGTATGAGGGAATGTGCACCGTCCAGGAACCGGACACTGAGAGAGAAAAAAAAGGATAGTGCAAGTTTACAGTATTCAATAAATTGTATTGAGAGCACAACCCTGAGGTGTAGTGATACAGGCTAGGTCAAGGTCAACAGCTCAGTATTAACTGGGCAGCATTGTAGCAAACAAACTGGAGGTGGCTGGGGGAAATGTGATAAGGTTGTAATATATAGTGCACACACAGAACATGAAAATGAGCCTTAATAAGGGAATTAATATATTACACTTATACATCAATTCATCTTGGTGAATTAGGTTCTAGATCTGCAGAATCTGGAGATTGGTGGATCTGGAATTTATCCTGGGAACACTTGGCACAAGGCAGGAATACACCCTAGATCGGACGCCAGTCCAACGCAGGGCACCATGCATACACTCACACGCTGGTTCAGAGGGAAATGAAGAGTTGCTAATCCACCTGCAGGCATGTATAGGAGAATATGCAAAACTCCACACAATCAGTAACCTGAACCCAGGATCAAACCTGGGACCCTAGAGCTAATAGGCAGCAAAAGTATCCTCTGCACCATGCTGCATGATACTGAATATTTTATATTTCTTTAACACAGTAATATTTAATGTTTGCTTATAGACATAATCCATATGTGCACAACTCCAGTCCTAGAGGAGTACAGTTTGACGATTTATCTGCTCCAACATGCTCCAAATAAAATGCTAAATTTATTTTCATGTGAAAAGAGGACTTTGGACCACTGAGCAACGGTCCAGTTCTTTTTTTTTAGCGCAGCTAAGACACATATGCATAAATTAACAAACTTTTCAGAAGGTTGACATTTCTGTATTATAAATATATAAACTTTATTCTAATATTTTGAGATACTGGATTTTTGATTTCCATGAGCTGTAAGCTGGAATCATCAAGATTAAAACAAAAAAGCTTGAAATATTTCACTTTATGTGCAAGGAATCTAGAATATATGAAAGCTCCACTTTTTGAATTAAATTACAGAAAAAAAAAGAACTTTTCCACGATATTCAAATTTTTTGAGATGCACCTGTATGTGTGTGTATATATGTGTATGTGTATATATATATATATATATATATATATATATATATATATATATATATATATATATATATATATATATACACACACATACACACACACACACACACATCAGCCTGACCTTTGAAATGCACAGTTTGTAATATTTCTGCGCTGCACGATATGCCCCAGTCAGCTGTGATAACTGTAAAGAGCACAGCCATGAAGTGGTACACTACACAAACTCACAGAAAGGAGCCACCAGGTCCTGAAGTGTGTAGCACTACAAAAATCACCTAATCTCTGCTGCATCCCTCACTACAGAGTTCCAAACTGACTCTGGAAGCAACAACAGCACAAGATTTGTGCATCTGGAGCTTTATGAAATTTTTCATTTAAGGTTTCCATGGCCGAGCAACTGTACACAAGCCTTAGATCCTTATGTGCAATGCCAAATGTGGCTGAAGTGTTGTAACGCACGCTGCCACTGAACTCTGGAGCAGTGCAGACTAGTTCTCTGGAGTGACGAATCACACTTTATTGTCTGGCTGAACGAATCTGATCTTGGGGGATGCCAAAACGCTACCTACTAGAATGCACAGTGCCAAGAGTAAATTTGATAATGGTCTGGGGCTGTTTTTCAGGGTTTGGACAAGGCCCCTTAGTTCAAGTGAAGGGCAATGTTAATGCTACAGCATACAATAACGTTTTAGACAATTGTATGCTTCCAACTTTGTGGCCACAGTTTGGGGAAGGCCCTTTCCTGTTCCAGCATGACTATGCCCCTGTCCTCAACAGGAGGTCCATAAAGCCATGGTTTGACAAGTTTGGTGTGGGCAGTGGTTTACTGATCATTGAAGGCACTGGACTACTGATTGCAAGATCACGTGTTCAAATCGTGGCACCGCCAACCTGCTACTGCTGTGCCCTTGAGCAAGGCCCTTAACCATCAACTGCAGTTGTATAAATTGATAAATCTAAGTCACTCTGAATAAAGGTGTCTGCCAAATGCTGTAAATGTAATTGAGGAACTCCAGTGGCCTGCGCAGAGCCTTGACGTCACCCTCACGGAACACTGAAATGTTAATTGTGAGCCAGCTCTTTTCATCCAACATCACTGCCCGATCACACAGTCTTCACGCAGTGAAATGACCAAACTATGCTGGACTCTGGCCCTCCTGAACAGGATTTTTACACTACTGATAGCAGTATGTAGATAAGCTCTTGACTAGACCGCTAAATAAATTAATCATAAAACCATAGTTAGCTTATCTCAGTTTAAGTAAACTGTAGCACTGTAGCATAACGTAATATGTTGTTGTTAGTTTTGAGCAATCACAAGACTTGCTTGTCAATAGCTGTTGCCTCCGGAGTAGATTCGGCATGGCACTGTGTCACATGCTTAATGAAATTTTTTTCGAACAGACACTTCCTCTTGTCTGCTCTCTAGCTCTGACTCTAGCTCCAAGAATGGTAAACATTAGCTTGGAGTTAAAAGTGTTTTTTAGTGAGTTTTACCAGCTACACTAGTACTGGTGTGCACGGTGGCTTAGTGGTTAGCACGTTCGCCTCACACCTCCAGGGTTGTGGGTATTATTCCCACCGTGGCCCTGTGTGTTCGGAGTTTGCATGTTCTCCCTGTGCTGCGGGGGTTTCCTCAGGGTACTCCGGTTTCCTCCCCCAGTCCAAAGACATGCATGGTAGGTTGATTAGCATGTCTAAAGTGTCCCTAGAGTATGAATGGGTGTGTGTGTGTGTGATTGTGTGCCCTGCGATGGATTGACACCCTGTCCAGGGTGTACCCCGCCTTGTGCCCCATGCTCCCTGAGATAGGCTCCAGGTTCCCCGTGACCCTGAAAAGGATAAGCGGTATAGAAGATGGATGGATGGACAGACTAGTACTGGCTTGGCTGGACATGAAATGTGGAGACTATGACTGACTTAATGAAGAATTATCAAAGAGGCGGATGATGTTTCAGTGTGCTAACCATCACAAACACGGATAACATAATGAAACACAGTGACACTGGAATATGTTCAAATGACTCTTGGTCAGTGTAATTTTACTAAACAAAACTAAAAACAAGAACAAACCATAACAAATTCATAAAAAACAATATTTGCAAATCAATAAAGTGTACTATGCAAAAGCCACAAATTCCCCTTTTTGACTGAATCTTATTCAAATAACACATTTCACTATAAAGATGAATGATCTGAAGCAGTAATGTTTTTCCAGATATCCTGTAGATTTCACCATTACGTTTAATAGAAAACAGTCTGGTTACAGTTAAATAAAAAAAGACAAGCTACATATCCAACTTTGTTTCAAAGACAATGTTAGTCCATTTCAAGGCACTCTGTTCTGGGAGATGTGTTTAGTCAGGTAAATTGACTGAGGTATTTGAATAGTGTGTTCACAGTATGTTCAGTGTTTTGGTCACTAAATTATAAATGACCTCTAAACCCTCACATCCCTGAGCTGAAGATTAAGTGGGAAAAAAAAAGTGCCAGCATACAAAACGGCACTGCTACATCGTGAATATAAAGCGCACTTGGACTCTATGGACTGCAGCATGTGACTGTAGTCTTCTTTAATCCTCGCAGGCACTCCACACACACACACACACACACACACACGCTCCTCCGTGTAGAAAGCATGGCGGACTTCACTTTAGTTTATTGACTTTTCTGCAAAAGGACACCTTTCTAGAAGCTGCAGACCTGCTCGATTGAGCGTGGTGCTCCAGCTAAGGTGCTCCAGCTAAGGTGCTGAAGGTCAACAAGCCACAGGGTTTTCACTTTAACACTTACTACTCCTCATCCTCGCTTACGTCCACTTCCGTGTGGGACACACTGCGCCCGTCTGTGTGAGAAAGTGAGCGTGTGTGAGCTGTGAATTGGGATTGCATGTCTGAGTTGCTCAGTGCGTCATGGCTTCGGCAGCACAGCCAAGCCACTAGTCTTGCGCGCACTGGCCGAGTGCACAGAACGAACATGATGCAGTTTGCGGCTCCTTGAAACGTGTTCCCGATTCCCTGCACAAAAAAGCAAAAAAAAAACCAAACAAACAAAGCAGAGCACATTTGAATTTCACCTTCATTTTAACTGTGAATCCTAGAGGTTCACATACTTTTTCCACTCACAGATATGTAATATTGGAATAAGTTAATAATAAGTTAAATATTATTAGCGGCTGTGGCTCAGTTGGTAGAGCGGGTTGTCCACTAATCGTAGGGTTGGCGGTTCGATTCCCAGCCCACGTGACTCCACATGCCGAAGTGCCCTTGGGCAAGACACTGAACCCCAAGTTGCTCCCGATGGCAAGTTAGCACCTTGCATGGCAGCTCTGCTACCATTGGTGGGTGAGGTGTGTGTGTGTGTGTGTGTGTGTGAGAATGGGTGAATGAGATACAATGTAAAGCGCTTTGGATAAAAGGGCTATATAAGCGCACCATTTATTTACCAAATAATAATAAGTTACCAAGTGTAATATCTTTGTCTCATTTGTTTAATGAGAGAAAGATTGTCTACTTTTATGACTTGATGATGTTTAATGTCGTATTTATGCAGAAGGGTTCAGAAACTTTCAAGCGCCACTGTATAGAACATGAGGAGGAACTCATGCTTAAACACAAGTAGGTTCAGTTCTGTGAGACTAAGCTACATTTACAATCTTCTCCACGATAAAGTTCACTATACCTCAGAACATAACACTTCTTTACAATACATAAACAAAGCTAGTTTTTCTAAAATGTCATGATTTTGTATCATGTTTCGGGTTGTTGTCCTGTTGCAGGGTACAAGCAAAGTAATCTTTGTAGATCACTTTTTTTATGGTGAATTGTTTGTATATTTTATTTTTTGTGCTCAACTTTATACACTTGCATTGCGTTCTACCTCACTAGTAACTCACACTGGAAAAAAAAACTATTCGAATATGAATAAATCCTGAATCTTTACACAATTTTT
This sequence comes from Ictalurus furcatus, assembly GCF_023375685.1. Classification (NCBI taxonomy): domain Eukaryota; kingdom Metazoa; phylum Chordata; class Actinopteri; order Siluriformes; family Ictaluridae; genus Ictalurus; species Ictalurus furcatus. The sequence goes on along the minus strand of NC_071269.1, from coordinate 17,110,710 downwards.
ATTTGTATTTTATTTGGTGGAGCTGTGTGGGTCTTGCTTACGTGTAAGGTGACCAGCACAGGGTTCTGTCCGGCAGGAGAGCGAGCGAGCAGTAGCACGAAGCGAACAGTGCTCCATATGCGCAGTGCGATGAAGATGATGGGGATGAGGGTGAGCTTTCTGTCTGCCATTGCAGGAATTGAGTGGGAAAGTCGGTTACAGGCCAAGATGGGTCGGTACTCTGAGAGGGCTGCATGCTGAAAAGAAAAATGCAAGATGTTTACTACAAATAAGAATCAGCAACTGGAACTGTGAAGGTTTATTTTCCTGGATCTTGAAGCCAATGTCATGGATTTATGATTGGCTGTCATAAAAGAACACACCCAGTTACTGAAACAATAAAATGAAAATGAATACCAATTTCAGTCAGCTATATGATGAGAGTAAAGCTGGATTTAGCACTGGGTAACTGGTTTATGTGGCGTCATAATACAGAAAATGGGGTGAATTATGAAGCTTGTGTCCAGATACTACTCTCTACTAAACTCCATTCATCCCATAAAGCAAAATACAAGCAGAAAATTAAGAGCTGATAAAAAAAAAAACCTTAATGTATTGTGCTCAATTTTCCAACTCTTAAGCACATAAGAACAAGAATATGGCAAACCAAAGACGAATGTATAGTACATAAGTAGAAAGCCTCACTAGTTCCACATGGTGCAGTATCTATACTGAAAGCACAAGCACAGACAGTTTCACAATGTGACATATCTATAATGAAAGCACAAGCATAGACACCAGTGGCTTACCGCTTTGTGGATGTGCCTCTTAATGAGGATGTAAAGCAAAGGCAGTATCACATAAGCAAGCAGTTCCCATATCTTGCCAGTCAGTAGCATCCACAGCACGTGATCGTCTTCCTCAATGCTGATCCAGCACCATCCGACGGAAACCTCGGACGCATCATAGCCGATCTTCTGCATGGACACAGCTGCTACTGTGATGGCCAGGGGAACACCCCAACTATAACAAACAGTATTAGATGAAAACACAGCAGTCGGTTATACAGTGTTGGACAAATTGGTGGTGGCATTTACTGACCTTCGGCTACAGCGCTTCATACAGTTGGATACTCTCGTTGCGTTGAAACATGTTAAATAATTTATTGTGAACCTGTTATGTACAGAGTACTGTCTTGATGGTTTTTTAACTTATCTCCACCAATAATAAGGACTTGCCTCATGTGGGGTTTCCTGAGATTTAAACGAAGAAAGATTTACCTGAATAAAATACAGCCACAAGTGGTGATCTGTGGGGTCCAAGCACCCTTCACAAATAGCACCCCAAGTGGCCGGTTCTTGTCAATGTAAATAGTTTAAATCATAAACACTTACGGGATCACAGTTTATCATACTACTCAATGCTCAATGCTAACCTTGTAAATGGTCTGCTGATTGGCTGCTAGCAGCCATGTTTTTAAATAACACAGTCATCATTAAAAATCCACTTACAGATTGGCACAAAGACACAGTACACAATTTAAGATCAATCAAAATGTAATTAAATATATAGATTACCAGATTCAAGGTTTGGATTGAATTGGATTCAGCGCATTTTGAATGACTAAGAATTTGGTTGATGAACCTGCAGATCAAATCAATAACAATGTCGATGAATCTATTGAATCTTTGAAACAAATATTTAGAACATGGTGAAGATGTGTCAGCATGTGCCATATATAACAAAATGAGGATGTGAAACTCTGAAGCTCAATGAAACTATCACTCTTATGCAGTGTACAGTTTACGTCTTGGGTCTATTTTAAAAGATGTAGGGGAAGACTGACAGAAATGAAAGAGAAATAACTTATGTATAATACACAGGGTGTCCCAAAAGTCTCCATACATAAGGGGGGTGGTAACAATTTTTTTTTAAGCAAAAATGCCCTGCAAAATTTTTCATTCTTTATATATATATATATATATATATATATATATATATATATATATATATATATATATATATATATATATATATATATACACACACACACACACACACACACATATATATATACATATACATATATATACACACACACACACACATATATACATGCATATATATATATATACACATACACACATACACATACATTCCCTCAAATAACCTTTAAGAATGTCTTTGACAAAAGTCAAAGGGGCAGTGGTGGCTCTCGGTGGTTAAAGGCTCTGGGTTACTGATCAAAAGGTCCGGAGTTCAAGCCCCAGCACTGCCAAGCTACCTCTGCTGGGCCCTTGGGCAAGGCCCTTAACCCTCAATTGCTCAGATGTATAAATGAATGTAATAAGTGCAAGTCGCTCTGGATAATTCCGTAAATGTAAAAGAAGAGCATACTGAAATCATTCTCATGGCTGGATCTGGAAGCTGTTCCAAGGTTGTGATGGACTTCAACAGGACACACATCTCACACACACACACACACTGTTGCCAAACTTATAAACAAATTCAAAAAGACTGGAAGTGTTGAGGACCAACCGAGAAGTGGACAACCATGAACTGGCGTACATAGTCCCCTGCGTATGGAGACTTTTGGGACAGCCTGTAGATTCAGTGGACAGTTTGTTAGGCACACCTTATACAGTAGTGCGCTCAGAAAAAGGGTCCTAATCTAATCTACCTAGAAAGGTGCACATGTACCTTTAAAACTTTACTTTAAAAGCTAATTACAGTCTAATGATTACATATATCCATACCTACATGTGAAAGATAAATATTAAAAGCTGCAGAAGATAAGGGACTAACCTCAGAGACAAGGAAAGGAACAGATTAGTAGGCCTAACATTTTTTTCTTCTCTTGCCTGAAAGTATACGGAGTGCACTATATGTGTCAGGTTGTGCTACAGTGATGCACACTGATGATCAAATACATTTCTGCTAACCAGAAACAGAGGAACAGACTGTAAACACAGGTCACCAAAGTGGGAAGTTGTCGTTTGAATAATAAAGCTCATGTAGCCTGGAAAACAAGCAGCCATGCTACCTGATGAGATGAAAATACAAGACCAAACTGTCGGCTTGTCTCTGACTGGACTGCACGATGAAGATGTACAGGTACACAGCAATAGCCACGGTCCAGAAGAAGGAGCTCGTGTTGGAGAAAGTGGATATAGCTCCTTGAGTGACGCAGTCCCAAGTGTTCGCGTTAAAAACCTTATAAACTCCATAAGAGTAGGAGACGGCGGAGAGGAAATCGGCTACAGAGAGGAAGACTAAAAGCTGCCTCGGTGTGGTTCTCAGGTCGGGCCACTTCGCGTACGTGCTCACAACCAGCACAGAGCCCAACGCCGAGAGAACACACGACAACAACACCACAACCTGCTCATACACAGCCACGTCCGTCTGCTCCAACACCGCCATGACTTCCTCAAACAACTCCTCGGACCGGATTAGGAACTGATTTAATGTGTGAGGAAAGTCAGGCGTCTCCAGGTCACTTGGTTTCGGCGACGCGTTGCAGTGTTTTAACGTACAGGAGACTTTTCATTCCTGGTGAACTACAAAATGGCCTTCGTTTTATTCTTACACACACTCTAATAAATCAGGTCAGGAAAGTTTCGTCACTTGGAAAACCACGAAATTGTGTGTGCGTGTTTGTGTGTGAGAGCGAAAGCTTCTCCATGTCACTTTAACTCCTCCCAGTATAAGATATCAACGCTTAATAACCAAACTAAAACTAATGTAGTACAGGGTTCTGTTTTTATTTATTTATTTATATATTTAAATCTCATATTTGATCAGTCTGCTGAAATAATCTTTCTTTCTTTCTTTCTTTCCTATGGTTTGATTATTTCTATTTTCGTAGTCTCATATAATATTAAGAGTAGCCGATTTACATATTCCTTTATATATAAAAGGAACAAGCGAAACAATTAACAGCAAATGATTATACTGTATATGTTAATATATTTATTATTGATTATTTAAATAATAATTATATAATAATAAAAAAAGTTATTCCATTTGTAGTAATACCAAGTGGACAGTAGATGGCGCCATAAACCATGAGGCTAAATCAACAGCGCTTTTACAGCGTCGAAGTGAATGTACACAGTAACTGAAGGAGATAAATGTATTACTTTTCATGACTGATTTATTTTAGAGTTATTTAAATGGGAAGAAAATGTAACCATAACTATAAATGTAGTCTATATATTTTTTAAAGACAGACAGTGATTTCCCTGATGAATAAACAAACAAACAAACAAACAAACATTATAAACCCTTGTAGTGTTTATAATGGGTTTAATGGTTATAATGGGATTTGTATTGGTTTTAATGGAAACTGTAATGGTCCCTGTGGGTCTCTACTGGTAATTTGTTAATTTCTATTGGTGGCATGTTATGTCTAGTGGATACCATTAAGGACCTACGACCTTAATACTTTCTACTACGTAATGGAAACCATTTGATAATGGCTGATGGTTTGTAATGGTATCTGTAGTGGAAACAATTAGATTTTCTATAATGGTTTCTCTCTTTTTTTTTTACTCCAGTTGTCCTACTCTTCTTAGCTTTCAATCCCGAATCACTAAATTGTGTGATGATGTTCAGCTAATACAGATGCAGGCTAATTCTGTGAACATTATCAAAATAAAATAAATAAATAAAAGATACTAAACTGTCCCTTTCAGTGTACATCTTTTGTACCTGTATTTTCCACATAAGTGAATATAGTGTATGTTTGAAACTCGTTGAACCGACATAATTGCACCAAAAGCGTCACATGAACATTTACTTTGTAATTTTGGATACAGTTTGTACGTTAATTATTTTTCCCTAAAGGTGACTAGAACAGATATCTTTTTTTTTTTTTTTTTTTTAGATGTAACAAGCAGTTGAACATTGTTTTAAGTTAATATCATCTATTTTTGTTACTTTTTAAATTATTTTTAGTAATAAGATGAATACATTCAGTGAACATGGATATGTGCAAATATAGAAATGCAGAAAAAGAAACACAAGAGAAAAGAGGTAGGCTAGGTTATAGAAAGAAAGTATCCAATATCTCTTTTTATCAGTATCAGTATCAGTCTAGCCTCATCAGTCTTTTGTGAGCTAATGAAAATTGATATGGAGATATCCATCCATCCATCTTCTATACTGCTTATCCTTCAGAGTCACGGGCAACCTGGGGCCTATCCCAGGGAGCATCGGTACACCCTGGACAGGGTGATATGGAGATATGGACTTTAATATTATTTGACACAGTGTCTTGCTTTTTATTATCTTTTGTGTGGTTTATGCAGTTTTACTTTAGTCTTTAATTATACATTATGCATCGGAAGAATTTATTTTTAAATTCTTTTGCATGTCTTTTCAATTATCTTGTCTAACTGTAGGCTATGGCAGTTCTGCTTTATGAATTAACTTGACATGACCTACATTTGTTGTTTTATTAATATGAATAAATGATACATTCTACTCAAGAAGATCAGCTTTATATTACATTCATTTGGGTAACTGTGATGATGCTATTATTATTATTATTTTTTAAATGGTTCATAAAGAATGAAAAAAGTATTTCCAGGCTTTCTGGATTCGGAAATAAGCAGATATAAATGCCCTTGTATTCTTTCATTAAAAAAAAAAATCAGAACATTTTTTGCTTGCTATATAAGAAGGATAGTGAGCAGGGTTCCAGTGGCCAGATCACTGAGTTTGCAGATTCACTGATGCATTGAAGGTGAAATCACCCCCTCCTCATTTAGTTATCTACAGGCCGATGCAGAGCCTCGCCTCCTGAAGAGCTGCAGTCTTTCATTGTGCTGTACTCTGCAGCAAATGCATCATCTCATCTCATCAGAGAGAGAGAAAGAGAGAGAGAGAGAGAGAGAGAGATTTTTTTTTGTAAACATGCACCAACATATGTTAGGCCTGTTTTACTGTACAATTTTCCCTGTGTGGGTGTCATGCTGTGGCTCATTTTCATTCTCCAAAGCTGTACATACATAGCTGTAGGAAGTATCATTGTATTTTGCCTCTGAATCCTACACCAGAAATATTCACATCAGACCTATTGCTACAGTGGCCTGAGAATCAACGATCTGTGTCTTAACCTTTTATACACTACCATATTGTGTCTTGCATAATTGTGTGTTTCCACAAAAAGAAGTCAAAACAGACTAATTATAGTCGTTTCATAGGTTCTTCAAGCCGAGAGCCGTGCTTTGTCCTCTCATTTTGGCGCAGATTTTCCACTGGAAGCATGCTGCATGACATATGTTGTACTATATAGAGAATTACATATTCTGTACGCTTAAAATAAGAACTAGATCTATTGTGATATTATAGTTCTACTATGAATCACTGATTAAAGAAATGCATTACTTTACATTTGTTATTTCTTAAAGAGTATATACTCCATGAATAGTCCTAAGTATTTATGTGTTTATGGAATTAGTATTACAATATTGTATTAGTAGCCTATAATATTATTAGAATTATATACGAGATAGATTCATGTAGTCTGTAAATCCAGACAGTTGTAGACAATTCACAAAATAAAATCAGAATTAGGTTCAGCGATTAAACTGGGATTGCTGTTAATTAGAGAAATCAGACTATACGTCTACTCTGTGTATACTCTGTACAACATATCATACTGTATTTGCCACCGTCACATTTAGTTAACCAATACACATTTTTAAAATTAAGTACATGTTTTTATATGTATGTATGCGGTGGCATTGTCTGTTCAAACATTTATATTTGCATAAAATGATGCTAAAGGCCTCAGATATTACTTTACTGTAATAATTTCCATTGTAAATGTATATCTTATAAAAGTGACATTATTTTATTGTATGTGTTTAAATGGCATTATACATATTTGGATAAATGTCAGACATAAAGTATAAACAACAAACACAAAAGCAACCATAAATGGCTTATAAATCTCAGTATATATTTAAGATATAATGGATTTTATATAGTATGTCACTATGAAATCTGGTCTGTTGGGTATAATTTTTTTCTTCACAAGCTTGCACGTTTTCTGCATTCAAGATAATGTTAAACAATATTAGAGTATTTTTTTTTTTAGTTCGATATTAATTTGATTTGAGTGACATTAACAAGTTTCTCTCATTTTATATAGAAATGATCTCACCTTTAGTGAAGGTCTTCTTAAACAAATGAACTGATTTATTGTGTCAAATATAGTAGAAACTCAGTCATCTCTGACACAGATTTATATGCGAGCTTCCTTTATTTCAAGCACAGGCACATCAGTATCATAAAATGATTTCACCACCAAAAGCCCCTTCTGACTCACTGTCAGGAGATACTTCTCACACTTACAAAACCTGCTGTTCGTAAGGAAAACCAAGCAGATCACTGAACACAATCGAAAAAAAAATTCCACTTTACTGCACACATCACTGAACACACTCATAACTCATATTATATACTTTATACTTTATATATATATTTTTATCTTCAGTGATATCCAAGATTTTGTATTGAAATTCAGATTTGGTTTTTTAAAAATATTTTAGTCTAAACTTCTTTCACTGACATTTTGATCTATTTTCACTTTGCCTATTAGTTTCCTACATTACTCATAATGCATTTTTTTGCTTGCTCATAGTGCCACCAGTGGGATTCAACACTTGCCTCATCTCTACCTAAAGAGACCAATGCAGCAGCACTTTCTGTCCAGCTCTCTCAGCTCTTCATCTGTGACACTGAATATCACGGAAAAAAGATGAGTAAGAAAAGAAACACTTGCTCTTTTCAGGAGTGTTCTTTCTACGAAAGTTGTGGAAACTTAACACTTCTCAAAAGGTTCCGTTTTAGTACAACCGATCCATCACTGAGATCTTAACCTCATCCATAACTGTGTGGTTCAGCTCAGCCTCCTCTTGTTTAAAGACAGAAAGCACAGCAGAAATGCTGGTTGGTCAGCAGCAGCGATCAATTCCGGAGCTGCATGACATCAGGTTGAAGAACTGAGCTACGAACAACAACAACAACAACAACACCAAAAAACAGTTTCAGAAACTCCCAGGTAAATGGTTCTTCTCCGTCAAAACCAGTACCACACAACATCTGAACCCCCGCCCGCAAAAAAAAGGTCATCAATTCTCTCAACAAGCCATCTGTAACAAATACAGTTGCAATCAAAATTATTCAACCCCCATTGCAAATCAGGTTTATTGTCAAAATGTATATACTTTTGGCTGTTTGCAATGAACAAATCAAACAAAAGCAATTGAAATAGTTCAAAACAATGAATGCTTCAAGTGTTTTCCCCAAATTCAACTGAAAATGCAACTTAATTATTAACAAAATGATTCAACCTCTTCATGGCGAGCATTTTTAGTACTTAGTAGAGCACCCTTTTGCTGTTATAACCTGCTGCAAACAAGATGCCTAGCTTCTGGCTGCATTCCTGATGAATCTTAGCCTATTTCTCATGAGCCTCCAGTTCAGTAATATTTTTGGGTTTGCATGCTGCAACCGCCTTCTACAAAGAGATTTTCTATGGGGTTCAAGTCAGGTGACTGTGATGGCCCTGTAGAATCTTCCAGGACTTCTTCTGCAACCAAGCCTTGGTGGAATTTGAGATATGCTTAGTGTCACTGTTTTGTAGGAAGGTCCCCTGATGCCCAAGCTTCAGATTCCTCACAGACGGCATGACATTTTCTCCGAGGATATCCTGATACTTCAACGAATGCATCTTGCCTTCCACATGCTGCAGGTTTCCAGTGCTAGAGGATGCAAACATCCCCAGAGCATCACCAACCCGCCACCATGCTTGACTGTGGACAGAGCGTTCTTTCTTCATTCTTCTTCCTCCAGACATACTGCTGATCCATTGTGCCGAAAAGTTAGTTTTGTTTCATAGCTCCACAGAACAGAATCCCCAAACTTCTGTGGCTTATTTATGTGATTTTGAGCCGACTTTTCTTGTGCTTTTGGATCAGTAGTGGTGTACGTCTTGGAGTTCTTGCATGGAAACCTTCTGTGTTTAGTATGTGCCATACTGTGCTGACTGAAACCTGCAGTTTTCAGGTCTTGCTACAGGTCTTTTGCAGTCACTTGAGGGTTTTTCACAAACTGCCTTCTCAGATATTTGGTTGCAGCCATTGATAGCTGCCTTTTTCTGCCCCGTCCAGGTATTTCGTGAATTTTCTACCCCTAGCCAGTTCAGGTATTTCATGTGTTCCAGCTCAAGCACACCTGGTGCAACTAATGAAGCCCTTGATTAAAACAACACCTGTTTTGCATATTTGTGCTACTGTGAGGGATTCTATTCAGGGGATTGAATAATTTTGAAACTGGAGAAGTTGCATTTTCAGTTGAATTTGGGGAAACCACTTGAAGCATTCATTGTGTTGAAGTATTTCAATTACTTTTGTTCAATTGTTCGTTGCAAACAGCTGAAAGTCTGTAAATTCTTCCATTTATCATATAGTGTTGTATGCAGAATTTGTATTTGTATTGTATTTATTATATTATACAGGGTGTCCCAAAAGTTTCCATAAATAGGGAGATATTTATGCTTATCTTCATCAGTGTATATTCGAAAACGTCCACTTCTCGGTTGGTCCACAACACTTTGTTAATTGTTTGACAATCTTTGTTAAAATGGATTTGTTAATAAGTTTGGCAACAGTGTCGTGTGTGATGTGTTTGCCATGTTTCCTGATAAAGTCCTTTGCAACCTTGTGATAGCTTCCTGATCTAGTCATGAGAATGATTGTTACACATTCTCCTTTTGTCAAAGGCGTTCTTAAAGGCTATCTGAAAAAAAAAAAAACATAATCTAAGTATGAAAAACTTAGAAGGTATTTTGCTAAAAAGCCTTAATTTCCTCTATGTATGTAGACTTTTAAGACACCCTGTATTTTATAATCCACACTTTTGTAGGTCTGTTTATGTTATTTGTTTGTATATTGTATGTTTCTGCACTGATCTGCCAAGATAAATTCCTGTGCACTTGTACATTTGTCCAATAAAGTGATTACGATTCTGATAACAGTTAAAACTCTGATACTTAACCATTCTCACTGTTTCATATTGCTGAATTATTTCTCCTATTGAAGACCATTGTAACTGTGCTAACAATGCTCCTGAGACGACATCTCATGGCGATAATATAAATACGGCGCCAACCGACAAATCAGCACCAGAATTGCTAAGCACATCACAAATATTTCAATATACAGTAAGCATATTTATTGTGTTGCGGTGTTTTCCTTTAAGAATCACATCATTGTAATGTGCTGAAACAGACTTAACATCTTTAAAAATAAATAAATAAACAGGCTCTCTGGAACAGCCAAATGGATGTCTGGCTTCTGTTACTATGTTTCAGTAAAGTGGTGCACTTAACGCAATCACAGCTTAAAAGGAGAGACGTGTTACATAGCAGCTACTTTATTAAGACCTAAGTGTCGACAGTCGCAGTGAAACAACTGCAGATGCTCAGCATGCCAGGATGCCACCGAGCCCGCATTATCGCCAGGTTGCCACTGTCAAAAGATGTTATAAAAAATGATTAATTAAAAAAAAGCAGTTGCTGTTTATTGCAACAGGTGACTGAGGCCTTGCTGGTCAAAGAGCAAAATCGAGCAGCATGGTTCAGCTGATTTTATTACAAGAGAGACTCATAGAAATGACAGAACACAATGCAAAATAATAATATGTTACAGAACGAAACACTACAAATACACAAGAAATGAGAAATTGAAGTGCAAATATTAAGAAATATATCACTGTGTTGAACAGTCCTGAAATGGAGGCTGATGGGATAAGATGGAGATCCTTCTTTCTCTAGGTGAACGTGTTGCAAATGCGACTGGACGGGCTTTGCATGGTGACGAGTTTCTGCGGCAGTATACTTGCTGATTGCTTCGTTCTCACTCCTCACAACAACCAGCTAAGACACTGCCAGAGAAACACTCACAGTAAGCCACTTTTCTTGACACACCTCCTCTTCTTCTCGTCTCCAACTTCTCCTCAACTCTTTTATTTATCCTCTTTACTTTCCTCATGCTCGTACCTTAAGAACGGATATACTGTACACATCCTACTTCCTGGAAGCGTTTGTGTCAGCAAGCAGGAGTTTTTATGAGCTGTTTCTTGACTGTCCAAATATTTTGCTATAGCAGCTGATGACAGACAAGTGCAGACATTTCACACTATGGTGTAACAGTCTTGAAGGATGTCTTGAAGGATGATGAGTTTATTCTGTGTAAAAGAAAAAAAAAAGTAATGAAAGTGGTGTAGGTTTCATGATTCCTTTTAACTTTTGGGGAACACAGCGCTTGTGGCACATACTATAACAGATATATGTTTTATACACGAGATATGATCTATAAAGCTATTTTAGCTCAGGACATACTACAATAATTAGGGGGCCTAATTCAGTGTCACTCAATATGCAAAATATGGGTACTTTAAACACTTCAAATGGCTGTCATTATATTTTCAGTACGCACGCTTACACTGTCACGCCTTCTTCTATCTGTTTACAGTTATAAAGAGGTACTATGATAGTCCAGAGTCTTACACATTACTTTTTATATACATTTTTCTGACATCATTAGCAATGTCAATGCACAGAATCAAAAGGAACCAGTATATACTCAAATTGAATACAATAAATTTAATACAAGACAACCAGTCCAGGGAACATGATCTAAATATTCCTCTGAATTTGTTTGATTTGTGTGTGTGTGTGTGTGTGTGTGTGTGTGTGTGTGTGTGTGTCCAATGCCCATGTCGCATCTATAGTCACTCCTTAGTTACACAGTCCACAAAACATTCTGACCCCCTAGATAAAAAAGGATGTGATCTTAAAAAAAGAAAGAAAGCAGAGAGTTTTAAAAAAAGTTTTTCAAAGGCTCCAAAAGAGACTCCTGCGACTGTGTGTATGTAATAGCAGTCCTTTTCCAACGTGTCTCTCTAGGCTATAAACTATGATCGCCTTCTCAACCTCATAAAAAGGGGTGACTCACTTGTTCACAAATAAATGCTGAATCCAGGTTCATCAGGTTCAGACTATATTTGCCTTAAAGAACTTATTAGATGAGGGAGTATGGTTTTGTGTGTGTGTTTGTGTGTGTGCATGTGTTGGTGTTTCTAAGAAAGGTGGCTGACATGAACATGCTGTAGGAGTGTGAGCGGGAGGAAAGTGGTAGAGCCCAGGCTATGATTTGCTGAGCACCCACAGAGACAGCGTTCAGGTTTATCAGCTGGTATTCCCCACCGCTGGGTTATTTTAGGTTACTTGCCCCTCTCTCTCGCTCTCTCGCTCTCTCTCTTTACTGCTCTGACAAAGACCCAGGTCTCACAGCTGACAGAAGCCGGCCTGCTCCTCTCACTTACAATAGAGAAGGAAAGAAAAGGATGAACAAGAGAGAGAGAGAGAGAGAGAGAGAGAGAGAGAGAGAGAGAGAGAGAGAGAGAGAGAATCAGGGCCTGCCAAGGACAATGTAGCCAAGCTTTATTCATTACCCTCACAGTCAGCAACTGCAAGCTCATAAATCCCAGGCTGAAACAGTGACCCTCATTTATCACAGTTGTGTATGACCAACGAATGGGAGTACACAAATTCTATCAATATCTGTACCAGCAAATATCTATACCGAGGGTGTAAATTTCCAACATCCTGAACTAATACCAATATCAATAACAATAGGAAATATAGCAAACAGTGTCATATAAGTAATATAATAAAAAATGAAATCATGTTACTAACCACAGTAACCTTGAACTAATAGCCTATATAGGTAATGGGGTTTAGTGTCACCGTTTGTAAATATGAATCAGAATAAGCGGAGGCGGATCTTTATCAGCTGATTAGCTCTTGAGTTGAGTAATTTGTGATGCATTTGTGTTCAGGAGGCACCATGAAACACTGACCTGGGCGCAGAGGTTTGGACAGGCAAGCAAGCTTGGATATTGTGGTGTTTTTTTTTTATTTTTAGGTTAAAACACAATCTAATTTCAACACTAAAACACATCATGCACAGTTTATTCATTTTGTTAGTCTGGTTTTCACCGTTTCATTTTATTCAGGATTATATTTACAGGAAATAAGGTTTGTTCTGAATGGAAACTCAGCTCAACAATATTTATAGGGAAATAAAGAAAAAAAAATCAAATGATTCAAATAAAAAAGGTAAAAAATAAAAACTAGCTATAAATAGTTCACATTTCTACCTGATTTTGACCTTAAACAGCTTTATCAAAAACGAAAAAGGGTTTGGAAAGGCCAAACCTTTCAGATGTTCAGACGTTAATTTATTGATCATTTTATTTTAAGATCTCATTCTGTGCTTAACGTCTATGCCGTTTCTGAGGCCTTCGATAAGACCACTAACACCTCTAACTCAGCTTCACTCAAATTTATTTTCTCCTCTCCATTCACCTCTTTCTTCAGATCCTGAATAACGGCTGAATGCTTTCCTTTTATCGGCTTAATATCGCTATTTTTAGGGTGTATTTCATGTGAATTAAATGTATATGAGGTTAAACTGTGGCTTGTCGTATTCATATGGCATTCAAATAGTGGGCGGGAGCTTGCATCCCTGCAGCTGTAGCTGACTCATCAACTGTGCTTGAATCATGCTTGTTTTTCATGTTGCATGACAGTTTCATAAATCAGACACCAATGCCCTATGTCTCAGATCTGTGCTCGTCAGTTCAATTAATTCATCGAAATGTATTAATATTCAAATCAATTAATAGAAAATGTCACCATTTTGTAAAGTAATCTCTATGTATTACATCTGTATAGTAGATGTGTAAGTGATTACCACAGACGAGATTTTCCATGTTTGCATGGAGAAAAGAATGAAAAACCTGAAAAACCTGAAACTCACTTATAATTATGGAAGGAGTTGTTGGGATTTAGAATGTGTTCATGAATGATATGAAATCTCATGTTTTATATACTGTAACTAAATGTAATACATAATTACATAATTACATGTCCTAGAATTGAAAAGCTGGATAAAACTCTATAAGGCATTTATTGTTAGAGTGTAAAAGTTATGGATGTGGATTGTAAACATGTAGTGATGTAACTGAACAACTGCCGTTAAATGTCCATTATGAGTGAATTTCAAGTAAACAGGTTGTCTGTTTTTTTTTTTTCTTACCCATGGTTAATTACACATATATGACAGAAGCAGTTCTTAGAGATTAGGTTGAAATATTGATTGAATATTGACCGGCTCGGATTAAAGAGACTAAATATTTATCATGCTAAAGAAAAAAATCCCTCTATACTGCAATTCCACTGTGATTGTGATTATACAGCAATTGCAATATGTTTAAATGAATTGGTCATGCAACATGGTTAATGATTGGTCTGTAATTGTTTTTAACCTACATTATTTACGTCGTTGGATCACATGAAAGCCGTGATTCATCAAAATACTCATCTAATCACTCAGCTTAAGTCTCTACGGGATGCTCAGCACAGGTAATAAAATGTGTATAATCATTGCAAAGGACAATAATGTACTGATAAGAAACAACCGGTAACTTTATCCACCTCTGTGGCTGGTTGTTCTGGCTCCGTGTATCGGACAGTCAGGCACCATTCATGACGTTTTATGATAGCTGCTGACACAACATTCCAGGGGCCAGATGTGTTATCAGTGCTTGAGCAAACACACTTGTAATTAGCAGGCTATTTTAATTCCTTCTCTGCTTACTGCCTTATTCAAGAGTCATTTCGGCCAAACTGAAACTGATCTTGAATTGAACAACACACCAAGTAAGCGTAAACTCTCTTAATGTATAATGCCATGCCCAATGTTTTGTTCTCCTCACGACAATTTCAAGCTCTGTTAAATAAATATTAGACACACTTCTATTCTAGTTATCCTCCTGTTCAATCGTCTATGTTTCATTTCCATATTTCACACACCCTGTTGGCTGTGCAGTGCCAGGTGTGCTGCTGCGTCATTGTACATCACCTCTGTACACGCCTGCTTGAGGTGGAGAACTCTTTTGACTAGAAAAGCATGTGAGCTGACATGCCACTTGTCTGATCACATATTACAGGTGGATCCAGCCACCAGGGACACTGAATAGATCTTGAAACAGTTCGGGGTAAGGGTGGAGTAAAACGCATCATGCTCATAAACACAACCTCATAAACATATTGTGGCCATAAAACCATCATTCTTTGCCAGATAACACGTACATGAAATCTTTCCACCTTTCCTGACAGCAAAGGGAAAGATAAGTGTGACGGTTTTGGACTAGACTATGCAAGACTTACACCCTCACAACCACCACTGCTAACACCCCCCACCCCCAAGACACACACACACATACACAGGCGCTAACACAATCAAAAACCTTGTGATCCCCTTTCTGCTGCACTTGCCAAAATACAGCGTTGTGTTCGTGCGCGTGTCTCATGAGGCAGACGAGGGCACATGACGACAGGAATTCCATGCTGCCTTAACCCTGATGTAATCCCTAATACCGGCCGTCAGGAAGTAGGGGAAAAGCATGCGACTTCCAGCTGGCACTCCCCAGCCCTGCTACCGGTGTGTGTGTGTGTGTGTGTGTGCGTGCATGCGCCTACACGCCTCTGACACATGACTTCTTCACTGATTCCCATTTTTACTCTCAAAAATAAGTTGATATAAAGGATGTGACATTCCTAACATGCTGAGTCATTGTCTATAACTCTAAATTTTACAGTGTGAAAGTGACGCTATAGGAGGCTAATCTTGCGTCTGGTGGTTGAAAATGAAACCCCTAGGAATAAAAAAATAAATAAAAAATCTTTTTAGATACAGTTTCTCCCCTTTTTTGGTGTAAAAATATTACTGCCTTTTCTTTCTTTCTTTTTTTTCTAAAGTTCCTGTTTACTAAAAAAGTTAACATCGGGCACCCAAGTCACATGTGGTCATGACTAGAAGGTTAGCAGAAAACTGAGCAAGCTATTGCATATGGAATAGTAAAATAAAGTTGGAAAGATGGAGAAATGAATAGAGAGACACAAAGAGGCACAAATAATAATGCGTACATGAGCTCACCGTTGTGCCTGCTTTAGTTTCTCAGTCACTGCAAGGACATCTGGTGAAACTGCTGTGAAAGAAGAGTACGGGAATGATTGTTATTCTCTTTCTCTCTCTCTCTCGCTCTCTCTCCTACACACACATACACATATATTATCACTCTGTCCATTCTACCACAGCGTACACCAGACATTCCACACGCTTAATCATCTTAAAGGGAAAGTACTTGTCACCTGAGGCATGTGCTGTATATACCCTACGTTCATTTCAAAATGCTGAATGTTTGCGTTTCATATATTTATTTTAACGATATATGATTAAAAAATATATTGACCCTGGGTATGGACCTAAATGTCACTGTAGAGATTAGAAGACATTTTTTAAAATCATACCGCAAAATATCTGGCGTCTGGGTTGCCCAAAAAACACTCACAAAGTGTCACTCACAAAGCTGGCTGTAAAGCAGTACAATGGGTGTCACTAAAATTTTAATTTGAAATCTTAATGTCTAAGATTTTTGGATTTGATGGGACAGCTCAGGAGGACAAAGTGCCACTCAAAATAGAAATGGCTGAAAAGAAGAACTCTCTAAAGTGAAATAAAATTGTATCCCCCAGTTTTTTCCGAAATATGTCATTCTTAAAAAAATGAACACGGGATGAAAAATCTCTTGTGGGAACTCCGACAGTAGCCTGCACACTCTTGTGCCTGAAATCACTGACAAGGGAGAAATTCGCTACCGTTCCTCTCCAAAAACAGGAGACAGTAAGGAACAATCTGGGAAGACAAAGTGCAAACACCGCATTCCTAAACAGTATCAGTTACCTCAAGAGATTGGTGATCAATGCAAGCTCTATTTGTGGAACTGGAGAGCATTAAAAATTTAATACCTCACCTTTCAGCCAGAAAAATACACTACTAACATCAGCACATTGCTCGTGGTGACATACAACTGATATAAGCATACACACACTAACATAATATAGCCTCATTTTCAATACTGACATCACAGAAAGCTGCAGTATGCAAATGAGCCTTCTAAAAAATAACCCATGTTTATGGTGTGCTGTGGCCATCCTGACCAATCTCATGTGATTCAACAGACAAGAATTGTTTTTGGTCGAAATAATATGTTAAATCTCAACACGTAGTAATGTAATCACAGTATGATCTACATCATGCAGTATATTTTTTATATTTTGTTTATTATCACTTTCAGATTATATCTTTATTTTTATTTTATAGCTTGTTCAATATAATTTTAATATAAATGTTCTGTCTTACTTTCTGAATATTATAATAACACAGCAAAATATTACTTAAAAATATTTTTTCTTATCCTAACTGAAGGTCAAAACTTTATGGCTCAGTATCAAAATTGTCACAGTTCCCTTACCAGTCACTATATAACTGGATCAAAGACTCTTTTTTTGCCTCCAAAATATTAATGCACATAAATATTATATATCCCACTATTACCTTTTGTTGTCTTGTAAAGGTCTTAATAGGAAAACAAACTATTTATGGGAATTTTAATGTTATTTTAAATTTATATTATGGGATATTGAATTGCACGTTTTTCAAATAATGGACTGCATTACAATTTTAACATCAAATCCTTAAAATGTCAAATATAATTATATACATTAATATATACTGTATATAAATTAATTTCTGGGACATATTTATAAAGATTGACATTTTTCCTGCTTTGAAAACTCCTGAATTTCAATCGAAATCCATTTAAAAGAACATCTTTTAGAAGATTAAATTGTTCTACAATTATACACATAAAAAAAAATCTAAAATAAATTGTCTATCTGTGTTAAAATATCTGCTAACTTACCTAATGTCTCTTTGGGTCGCAGGAACAAATTAACAGTCTCTCTCTGCGTGAAGAAACAGAGTGAATTATGGTAAAGTTGGGGTTTTCCAGTGAAGGGACAACCACCGACAATGTTGCTGTTGAATAAAAAACACAAACCACATTCTATGATCACACACACACACACACACACACACACACACACACACACACACTCACACACGCGCACATGCATGCGCGCACTCACACACACACACACACACACACACACACACACACACACAGTGATCTCAGTGACTGGCAATTCCTTCACTTTGTTAAGCCCTGAGTGCTAAAAAAAGTTTTAGATGGACTTTTCCAGTAAGCAAATTGATTTCCTCTGTTCCTCAAATGGGTGCTATTTGTTCAGGGAAGGGGCTGAGGCTGGTGGAGGTGACAGTGGGTATAAACTCACACTTCAATGAACATGGCGGCCATGAAAGATACATAAGCCTTAACTGAAGTGCTGAGTTCAACACGAACACCTCAAACTTACTAAAAAATATTACGGCTGCTGTGATTAACATTATTACATGCCTGCAAACAATACATTTACCTATATATTGGCAGTTTAAGTGTATATGATGTATATGAGTTCCATACACACCTACTGTATTGAATTACAGTGTTATTTCACCACCTTCTACAGAGTTTAATTAACACCTACATCATAGAATTAACTCTTATAACATTTAATAAACTTAAATGAGCTCATACAGTGTTCAACTATCCTATTACAGTATAGATTTAACACCTACCATATTGCCTCAACTCCTACAGAGAACGTAAATGAGATATTACAGTGTTCACATTTACTTATTACAGTGTAGAATTGACACCCACAGTGTTGAATGAACTATTTCGAAATGTAAACAAACTAAAACCTGGTGTTAGATTACCTCCTACAGCTTTAACACCTACTCTGTGGAATTGAGACTTATGACACAAATGAACATGTTTGGTGTTGATTCCACACTGTAGGTGGTAAGAAAGACACTAAAAAGCAGTTGTAGAGAAAAGGGTGTTCACACTACCTGTGAAATGACACACACACACCCCAAAAGTCTCTTACCTAGTCCAGGGCTTAAAGCTGTAAATCCACTGCACAGGGCAGACACACAGACACCGATAGAAACGAGACTTGTGTAGTTGTCTTCACCCTAGTCAGGGCCAGTTTGCAGAGGGAACAAACAAACACACACACACACACACACACACACACACACACACACACACACACACACTGCTGCGTTGACCACAAACCCGAGCTGTCTTCAGACAAGCCGGTACAAGTCAAGGCATGTTCCTGTAGAGCAGAGAGCGCCCCCTAGAAAGAAAGAGGAAGGGGTGAGAGAGAAAGGGAAAGGGAGCGGGGCAACAAGAGGAAAGACAGGAGAAATGTAGAAAGATTGAAAAAGAAAGAGTAAAGAGATAAAGGTAAGACAGTTTGGTCCATCAGTATCAGAGGTAACAGGATAATCGAAATATTTATTTTATGTACTATCGTGTCTTAGTCAAAAAGCAAATATTCACTTATACATACCATATGTGCACTATAACTGACTAACTAACTAACCATCCAACCAACTAAATAAATAAAGAACTACTATATTTGAGATGTTTTGTCTGATAATTTTATATCAGTGCTTAAAGTAAACCTACAGCTAAACCGTAAAATGTAAAAATATATATATATATATATAATAATAATAATAATAATAATAATAATGAAATTACCAAAAATTAATAATGATAACAACAACAACAATAATAATAATACTTACTTGACACTACCATTATCATTCTCTGGCCATAAACATTTTTGCACAATTCTATCATTTAAAATATGATTATTATGAATCACATTAATTACTATGAATAATAACTGAACCATTTGCATGTTTCTAAATTATGTAGGGCCAAAACTATGAATAATAATATCTGACCCTATCATGGAATAGTCTGATGGAATAGTCTGATTTTAATTGCATTGAATTATTGATCATTTCTACTCCAGTATTTAATGCTGGTAATACATGATCATGATTTAATATGGGAGTGAATTGTAAAATCTTAAAAAGCTGGCGTGCGTCGATTGCGCCCCCTGTTGGAGGAGCTTTATAAATGAACATTGAACCTGATTACTGTCTTCTTTATTCATATTTTCAAGTGTCTTTTTTTTTTTTGAAAGCCTTTTAAATGAGGTTTTATTCAAAAACCATGTGAGGTATCCGGCCTACACACTGTTAGCACTAAATCAAGACACTTTTCAACCATGATCCTAAAGGAATATAACTCAAACATATTAGACATTAAACAGCTTAATATTAAATATACAATGCCATCTTGTGCTCATTTGTGTGTATACACTGTGAAGTCCTACAGCCTTAGCATTCCAACTGATGTATTCCCCATTGATGATAGGAATGAGCTTTTTGTGGTTTAAGCCTAATTAAGTTTGAACCAATTGGACGTCTCTGCAGGAGGCGGGTGTAATGGATGGTTACAGTATGCAGGTTTACAAGCGCAGCATCCTGGAGTTAGAGCGTAGCTCAGCAGTCTCTCTGTCTTCGACTCTCTGCAGTCTGGGCTACTGTACAGTAGCTGCACGGTGACTGCACTCCACTCTACTGTGTCCAAGCACTTTCATACTGATGACCTTATCAATAAACGGAACAAAGTCACAAAAGCCAGCATTTCCCATTTCCGCCACAGCGCACTCTTCTGCACCTTGACATTTTCTCCCCATGTTGTGGTTTCGCCCCACTCTGATAGAGTTCCGTGCCTACTCGGCTGTTTTATTTATTTAATTTCTTTACTTTTTCTATTTGCAAAAATCATGTTTTTCAATGTTTATTTACCTCAAGCTATAACCTGCAGGTGTATTGAACTTTCATGGATTGGAGTGTGGGTCTGTTAAGAGTGAGGGTTCATGATCTGCATGAGTGTGTCCCACTGCAGAGAGCCTCCTTGCACATGTGGCTGAGTGAGCCAGAAGCTGCAGTGGCCATTAAGACAGTGATAGGTGAATGGCCTACTGCATTGGAGTCCCATTTCTCTTGAGTCATCAGAATCCATAAAGCACGTCCCCTATATGAGGCCGAAACACTCGACTGATTCCCTCCATCTGAATTGTATATACGGAACAGTCTCAGTGAAGTGTGCTGCCTTAAATCTGGCACCATTTTGTAATGAAACTGCGTTTATTGGTGGTAAATGATCTGTGTCTTTCATTTTTATACAGCAGATATGACTGAAAGGGGGATAGTAAAAAATATGAATGGCATGTGCAGTGAAGGGGATGAAGTGTCTTCACAAAGATATCTATAGGAATTCTTAGTGGAGCAAGTTCAAAGCTTGCTGCATTGATTACATCATCGGGAGGACTAGAGCACTGGTACGGGACTATGCACCATTGGCAGAAAGTGTATGTGTGAAGGGGGTGGGGGGTGGGTAAGAGTGGTGGTGGTCAGGCTAATCTGTCTGTTTCTTTAGAGTCTCCTGTATACACAGAGGGCACATTGACGCTCATAGCTGCCAAACTCAGCAGCAGAGTCATTCTTCTCTCTCTCTCTCTCTCTCTCTCTCTCTCTCTCTCACTCTCACTCATTCCCTCCATGTGACTGCATTGCTGCTCCAGGCTAACCCAACACTGCAGGAGCTGTGCTGCAGGACACTGCAGGAGAGTCTCTGCTTCTCTCTCTCTCCTTCTCTCTCTCTCCCTCTCTCTCTCTCTCTCCTTCTCTCTCTCTCTGTCTCTGTCTTTCACTCTGTTTCTCCTCACATGGGATGGAGATCAGGAAAAGTGCTGCATGCTTTGCTGAGTTTTTTAATGTCCCACAGAAAAAAAAAGATGCTCACATTGCACTATACCGGGCAGCTGCTCTCTGGGGAGCTAGAGAAAGGTAAAGAAAGAGAGAAGGAGATCAGGAAGAGATGGAAAGGGAGAGGGAAGGAGGAAGAAAGATGGGACAGAATAGTGGTGGTGGGGGGAGGGAGGGGGTGCACAGAGTGTCAGGTGAGTGCGGCAATTTGCAGCAACAGCAAAACCCCAATACTCCCCCCATCCCCCCCCCCTTTATACCCCCCACCATCCCTTCCCATCCCACCACCATTCAGCAAGGAGCTGCAGAAAACTGCAGTTTCTGCTAATGATGTCAAGCTGGGAAATCTGACAATGATGTATCACTCCTCACTTCATCCTGAATAAAGTATAAAAACCTAAATCTCTTGCAAGGCCCTGGATATGAATGTTGAGCAACGCCTGAAGCTCACTGTGCTACCTTATCAGTGAGAGTATACATAATATTTTACCGCAAGGAAACTAATTTAATGAAGTCCAAGAAAAAGCTTTTACTATAGGCTCTTGTTTATTTTAATTGTCTAGATTCCAAGGACACACGTGGACACGATGCACACTGTAAAAGAAGGAAAATACAGTGTAAGCCTGCACCACAAGAAGAGTTATGAGTCTGTAGATAACCTGCCATTGTCACCCCCTCTACATTTTTCTTGATCTGTGTGCAGTTCTGTGGTCAAGTAATGGACAAACGGTGGCTAAAGCCTATGTGTTCAATTACAGAATAAATTAAATGAATTACAGAAACACTGAATCCAGTCTTTCAATCACCCAAATATCAGCGTATTAGCAGCTCCTTTTCCATTTACAAAGCCACACACTTATACACACTAAGGGGGGCTCTTGCGCACCTGGTCAGTTTAGACTTAATGTCAAAATCTTCTGTTTCAGCTGTAGGGTTTTTGTGGATGTGACACTGCTAGATGACATGCACTGAGCGTTCAGTTCCGCAGTGGGAACCTTCTGTCCCAGCTAGGCCGCCCTCGAAAACTTGTCTCCACTTTCACTTCTGCTGCAAACTGCTTAACTCTTTCGCTCCTGGTACACACATACTAAACATATAGATAGGAAGAGGCAGCATGCAAGCTAGAGAGAGAAACAAACGTTTCAACATTTCAGAATACTAGAGCTGCATCTAGCATACTGCTGACTAAGATGGACTGATATCTTATATTTGTGCCTGCATGCATAGACCCTGCACCCACACGGCGCCTAATTCCCTCCTACATCCGGCCTCTCTGCCTGTCAGGCAGACTTTCTCTGCTATTTAAAAATCATGCCATGTGTTAGCTCACACACGGGAATCATTTGCCGAGCCGGCTGGTGCAAAGCAGTCGGCCACGCTTTGCCAGAAACAGGAGGCTGACTGCAGAAGAGCACTCATCGTGTAGGTCGATACATCCTTTACCCGGCATCCCGTAGAGCCTGGGCCGGGTAGGAGAATTTATCCTTGCTTCCTAGGATAATTCTCAAGCACCTGATCTACACCATAAGGTGAAAAGTTGTTCATGCACCCTTAGCCTTTGAGAGATAAGCAAAGTTCTATATACTCACTCAGCCTTGCGTTCACTTCCCAGGACGTGGAGCCTCTGCCGTGTCTCTGGTTGACTTCAGCAGCAAAGTTGACTGCAGCATCGCCTGCTGAACGGAATGACATTGTTTGCGCTCGCTCCCTCTCTTTCTCTCCGCCTCGTTCTGCTGTCTCCCTCTATCTCTCCCTCCCTCTCCCGCTCCCTCTCCCTCTCCCTCTCCGTATTCCTCAGTGCGTGCTTGCTGGCTCTTCAAACTGCACAGCTCAGCAGTGTTCCCCTACTGCCGCAGCAGCTCCTGCATGAGCGAGTGTGCCGTGACTTTTAAAGGGGAACGCAACCTGGAGGGTCAGCGTGCACCTCAGCTCCCTCCCACTGCCACCACCGTTACCCTCCACCCCCTCGGCTGCATCAGCTGGACAAGACGCTCCTAAAAAAAGGGGGGGGGGGGATTGAAAGTGTGCATGTATAGGAGGGGGGCACCAAATCCAAATCCCCTGCTCTCCATAAGTGCTCCGGATAAAGGGGTGACCCTTTTTAAGAGTGAAGTGTGCAGGGAGCATCCGTCCTTACAGCTGACACTGGCCTAAATCCACATAGTGCGTCTACACTTAGAGTGGTTTGGCAATCAGGGCTTAATTATATGGAACTACATTCAAAGCCACATGCTTCATCCATCCTGTTTCTTTCTCTGCTGTACTACTGGCAAAGCAGAGAAGCAATAGGAGGAAAAGGAACGCGGAAATACGAAACTTCATTTTACCAGCATCTTAAGAAACTGGATCCTGGTACGTCCAAGGTGTATCAGGAACCAGCAGGTCAATGGTCTGCGAGTGAAAGAGATCCATTACCAGTGGCAATGCAACATAATATCTGACACAGGAAGCTCACAAAGCATTTTGACAATCAAGATGATTGTAGTGTGGTCTCAAGCTGCTTGGCATACAACTGAGATCCTTACAACAACACAGGAAAAAGCAGTGAATGTTATTAATTCGGTCATATTGTATGAGAGAGTGCAGTTAAAGGTTTGGTCTTATCTGGGGATGGGAAATCAATCTCAACTTCACTGGCTCCACATCAGCAGTGCTGCATCTGCTGCATTCCTGCAGCACAAGCGTTGCCGTTTCCGTTTCTCTACACCACTCTCTTAGAACTTACACCTGAACAGAGGAAGGAGGTTTGGATTACGTTAAAGAGACTTCAAGGAATAGGATATGTCTCTGTATGTCTGGTGACCTGCAAGCAAAACTAACGAAACGGGTCGATTCACGCTTGCTGACCTTGGTCTTATAACCGTTCTGCTCACTTTCTGTTTCCAAATTTCTTCTAAAATAGAATCACAATATAGTGATTTATAGCTTGTTTTTTTTATATATATAAATATATAACCATAGAATCACAATATAATGTTTTATATACAGTAGATTGGAGTCAAATATGCTTATCAAAAAATGGCTGACCATATATGCTGATCAGAGTCCATCGATTCTTCACTTTCATGGCCTCAGACAAATACACACTCCTTCATACGCCGTGCACTGCTGGTCAGGCCTTTCAGCATCACTGCACCACTGCAGCTGCACTGTACATGTTCACATCCTGTGCCTATTTTGACATGTTGTCACCCTTGCATCTCGTCCCTGAGCGGCACCCTTCAGTAATGGCATCTCCATTGATAAATAAAACAGAAGCGAAGGCCCTTTTACACGGCCGATCACATTACCGCGCCTCACCTGACACTCTGAGTCAGCTGTTACAGTGTCCTCTCTAGTCTTGCTGCATACACGCATGCATTGGCTCTAGGACTGCTGCTGTCTCCATGCAGGTGTACTGTAGCTGTGTGTGTGTGTGTGTGTGTGTGTGTGTGTGTGTGTATGCATTTAATTTGTTTGTATCTGTATGTGCTATATATCTAACAGTGACCAAACCCATTTACACAATAATAAAAATGAACAGTATTGCTGCAGCAGTGTGTGCTGCATGAGGCTCCTGTAAACGCTGCATTCTCTACTGAAGTCATTCTATGCTGGGCGCGATTTATATAAATTAATAATGAGATACACCAGAGTCAGCATGCAGGCATGTTCGCTGCATGTGCTGCATAGATGCGGTTTATTTCTCCAGCCTATATATAGACTGGGCCAATAATAAAAGCCTCATTGATTTTATACACTACCCAGCAGTTCTCTGTCACTTAGTCAGGTTAGTGGTTTAACCGAATCGAAGTGTTTGCTCAGTCTGTCCCCACTTGCGCCTGACAGAGACAGCTGTCCATGCAAAGAATACAGCTCCAGCATGATCCACTCTCCCTCTCACAACCAGCTGAGAGTGTTACAGGACTGACACAGGTCTGCCGTTAGTCAGTTGGTCAGACTAGCACAATCCATTCACGAAGCCGCTGCCTTTTCGATGACCTCATTTTTTGGAAGCAGGGCAAATTGCTCTCTGGGCCAAGACTGGAGCAGAACACTCACTCGCACACTCACACTCACACACACACACAGACACACACAGAGGACATTCCGCTGACATAATTATTAATGCAGCTAATTAATGCTTTGCTACTCCTAAATCTAACTCTAACCATAATCTCAGTACCCAGAAGGAAACCTTTTACCTTTGCAAAAACTCACAATAAAAATGTCCCTATCAGGATAGAAATATCTGACAGTTTTGACCTTGTGGGGACATTTGGGCTGTTTACACAGCCCCCCCGCCCTTTATGTTCAGGTATATATCCATCCATTTTCCATACCACTTGTCCTACACAGGGTCGCGGGGAGCCTGAAGAATATCCTATTGAACTCGGGACACCCTGGATGGGGTGCCAACCCATTGCAGGGCACAACTGCACACACATTCACTACGGACAATTTGGAAATGCCAATCAGCCTACAGCCTACATGTCTTTGGACTGGGGGAAGAAAATGGAGTACCCAGAGGAAAACCCTGAGGTACGGGGAGAGCATGCAAGCTCCATGCACACAGAGTGCATGCCCTGTGTAACATCCCCCCCATCCCCCCAACCCCCACACCTGTACACACACACACACACACACACACACACACACACACACGCGCGCGCGCGCACACACACACACACACACACACAGACACACACACACACACACACATTTCAAATTTTGTGCACTGTTTATATGGCGGATCTTTTATCACCTAGACTTTTCCTTCCCAGAAAGAAATAATACTGAACCGCTTGCATAAAAGAAACCTCAGCCTTATTCTCATGTGTGTTATAAAATGCAGAAAACCTTCTAAACAAATGCCTGCATTCTGTGCTCTCTGTGTTTCTTCAAGTACAAAGCAGGTAGACGAGACTCAGAGTTGTACGTTTGGATGATATTCACTTGCTGCTGCGTTGCCTGTAAACTGCAGCATTAGAGAGATTAGAGTAAATGCTACATGATGGATCAGCTGCCTCTGGAGTGGCCATATGTACATGTGAGGCACATGGCTTCATGGCTTCATGAGAGGAAATTTGTTTTGACCCCATGAGCCCAGGAACCTCATTCCAGTGATCTGTGTGTGAGCCAAACCCAAAATAACTTGCTCAAGTAATTCGGATTTTCAAAATAAACGTTGCGTCCTTTGCATTCCACTTGCGTTGTTGCACATTTCTGTGGCAACTCCTGAAAAAAAAAAACACTTAATGAAACGGGTGTGCACGGATCATTTAACTCCTCAGTTAAATATTAAGTGGTTCATTGAAGTCTAGAGTGGTCGGTATTCACATGCCCATGGTATTACATGAGATATTAACACAACAAGAGAAAAGCACAGATTTCCCATACTGTGCTTGGTTGCACAAAAACAGCATCTTATTGTATTTTTGTGTACAGTAAAGTATAAGGATGCATATATAGATCTTCTGAAGATTCAGATAGTAAGCATGGTTTCTCTCAATGCTGCATTCCTTCTAATAGTGTTTAGCCACAGGGAATGTAAGCTGCCATAGGATTAAAAAAAATCATTTCCATAATAGCATTTCTATGACCTTTCTCTGACCACTGTTGAAACTAAAGGTTCAAGAAATCCACACAAGCTTCTACAATGTAGCATTTTATTGCCATTTCATTTACACCAAATGTGCCAGAACCTCTCTAATGTGAAAAAAAGTTCATGAGATAATGCTAACATTTGGTGTCGATTCTCCTTCTGCAGGACACCATTTAATACCAGATTTTCAGCTCTAAGGAATCACAGGACAAATCTGCTGCTTTGCAGAACACATCAACGGAGAACATTTTGCAGTAGCACATTTAAAGAGACAGTACACCGTTGCCTGGTGTGACCTGGGGGGAAACAGATTTGCATAAATGTGTCATACAAATGGGCTCTGTTCTAATTTGTGTGTTTAATGAACCTCTCAAGTTCTCTAACGTATACACAAAACCATTCCTGTACAGATAGACAGTTTTAAGAGTTATACAGCCCTTTTTTTTTTTTTACTGCTTTATAAAACATTACAGGTTAATATTCAAATAACATACTGTCAGTTAATAGTTCAGAATATTTTGTGTTTGTGTTAGTACTGAAACTATGTTAAATATTTGGTTATTATTATTATTATTATTATTATTATTATTATACTACTACTACTACTACTACTAATAATAATAATAATAATTATACTACTACTACTACTACTACTAATAATAATAATAATGATAATAATAAATTGAACCTCAGTATTGTGTTATCTATGTATAAAATAAAAATAAAAGGAACAATTTTATAAATGTACAAAAATTTACAAGGACCTTGATTAATTACTGATTTTTCACAACATTTTAGACCCAATTTCTCTCTGTATTGTGTTGTTTTTGATAATCTATCTATCTTTCTTTCTATCTATCTACACTATATGGCCAAAAGTATATAGTGCGGATAGATAAATAGATACAGTAGATAGATAGATAGATAGATAGATTAGTTATCAAAAACAACACAATACAGCGAGAAATTGGGGCTAAAATGTTGTGACAAAATCAGTAATTAATCAAGGTCCTTGTACATTTTTGTACATTTATAAAATTGTTCCTATTATTTTTATTTATTGTAATTTGAATATTTTTTCTTGTTTTGTGCACTGTTCTATCTTTTCATCTATGCTTGTTATTCCGTGGTATAAAACAAGATATGCAAAACCAATTCACATTTCTATACTGGAATTCGATTCACGGCTCCAGAAATTAAGCATGGTTTATCAAATTACAGCGATTAAAGTGATTTCTTTTGTTTGTTTCAAATCCCTGTAATGAATGTAATTTGATAAACCATGTATTTAATGATAATTTTAACAACAGTAAATGATATATACCTATGCCTGAAATGTAGAAGTAGTTATGATTGTTGTTGTTGATTAATTACAGGTGTTCCGGTTCAAGCTCTTTCCTGTCCTGTTTCCTTTCTTATCCCTGATACTTTACACTTTAGATTCAATCTCCCTCTGCCTCATGAAAACAGGTGCAGCAGAATGAAAAGCTTTTCTACAGGGACATTATGTAGTCATGTCTGTGTTGTATATGGATCATCTTATACAGCTACTGGAAGCCATCACAATATTTTAGCTGTACTAGTACACCATCAAAGAGCTTATTTACAAATAAATACAAAACGAACACCTAAAGCAATATATTTTTTCCTCTTTCAGATGTACAGTATGTGAGCTTTCTCTACACAATGGCTATTGTGATGTGTCTGAGTGTTTTTTCTGTCCTGGCTTGAATACATCTTTACAATTTGTTAAAGTCAGATATATGGCATAGGTTCCAGAAAACCTCCCTCCGTGAGATCAGGATGTTGAAGCAGCAGTCTGTCATAATGTGATAATCTCATTGGAAAAGCTTTGCTTGAAAATCACTAAGAATGCCTTCAGTCTAATGATGTTATTGGACAACAGGCTTATGCACAGGAAAGAGGGGCTTATTACCAGACATAAACATACAGCAGAATATGATACACAACTTACAGTGTTGGGATCCTTTTCTATACTGTGTTGAAAATATCCAGTAGTATCCAGTAGAATATTGTTCATTGTTTTCATCCTTTAACATACAATACTGTAAGTATACAAATAACATCACATGACTAACATGTCATGTCCTTTTTTTAATATTTACTTTGCTTGATTACAGCTACCATGCTATCAGTTATGTTATTTTAGAAATTAAAGAATCCATTCAGAAAACATCACTAGTTTATTTTTAATGTGCAATATTCACTGAGTTGCCAGTTTGTTGGTTATTACAAATGTATCCCAAATACAGCAATTTGGTGTAGTTCCAGTGTTGAGAATTTAAAGCACTGTAGACAGGAAATGTATCAGCTATTACAAGGGCCAAAGATAAACTATGACCTGAATAAAGGTACCAAGGGTTTTGTCCTATACATATCCTTAACTGGCAACATTCATGTCCAGTATGTGCTGAGAAAATGCCACTTTTGATAAAGCAAAAAAAACAAAAACAAAAACAACAAAAAAAAAAAACTAAATGGTAAAAGGAAATAGAAATTTATAAAAACAGATCTACATAAAAATCTTTTTTTTTTTCATTGAACACTTTGTGTGCATCGTACTTCCTTACAGGGTTTCCCTTGCTAGATTCCTTTCCCATGGAGAGCCCAAGGAGACTGCAGCAAATGAACACTATGGTCCACATGCAATCCGCCACAGCCATGTTTTAATGCTGATTGCCTCTCTCTTTCAGCAGCAATGCACCACTCAAGACCTGCAGGCAATTTGACAAATGAGCTGCAATAATAGCAGCGGTGCACGTGCACTGCAGCAAGCGTCCCACACTGCACACCTTCCTAATGACTGAAGATCACTGCATGAAAGTTCACAGCAATGCACAAGACCATACATACACCCACCTTTATGTGTATACAGCATATATTCACAGGCACACTCACATACACACTCTAAAAAAAAAAAAAAACTACAAAAGCTCACCTTGCTCCCAGCTGTAGTGCACCTGGACTGATGCACTGCATTTTACATAAACCTGTGATGCTCACAGTAAGCACTCTCATCTTTTCGTATGGGTATGTGGAAAGAGGCTTTAGAACAGAATATTGAAATCCCACTCCAATGATTGTTTAAGTTTAAAGCAGATATTAAATTAACTCAGCTTCAAAACATTTATGACTGCATAGATTGGACTAGAATAGAACACTTCAATTCCACATTGAGTGATACAATAAGAAATTCAATTCAATCCACTGCCAGATGTTTAAGAGTAAATAGAATAGAATAGAATAGAATAGAATAGAATAGAATATGTAAGTCTCACTTTTTCTGTTTTTTGGCTTTTTTGGGGGTTTTTTCCTGGCATAACCCAAAGATATAAATTCAATTGGTTGCAATATATTTATAAGTAAATAAGTAGAATGGAATAAAATAGAATAGAATAGAACACTTTGATTCCAGTTTTTTTTGTGTGTCAGCTATACAGTGGGATAATAAATTCAATCCACTGGCAGATCTTTATGAGTAAATTTATAAAATGGAATAGGACAGAATGTGTTGATCCCACTTTGATGTCTTTCAGCTATACAGTAGGATATTGAAGTCACTCAGCTGCAAGGCATTTATAAGTGAATAGAATAGAATAGAACAGAACAGAATAGAATAGAATAGTTCTGCTGCACCTTGATATTTTTCAGCAACACAAAAATATACTAAATTCACTTAGCTGCAATATATTTACTTCTAAATAGAACAGAATAGAATACTTCAATCCCACTTTGATGTTTTTCAGCTATACTTTTAATTTAATAAATATACATTAATTCCATCAGCTGGCAGATTTTTATGAGTAAACAATAAATGCAGTAGAATAGAATACTTCAATACCACTCATGATGATTTTTAGCTTCACAGTTTGATATTAAAGTCACAAAGCTGCAAATTATTTATGAGTGAATAGAATAGAACAGAATAAAATGCTTTGACCCCACTTCGATATCTTTCAGATATACTGTAGAATATTAAAGTCAATTTATCTCTAAGGTATTTATGAGTGAATAAAAAAGAATAAAATAGAATAGAATAGAAGAGTACAATCCCACTCTGATGTTTTTCAGCTATAATGTATGATGTTAAATTCCATTAGCTGGCAGATTTTTATGAGTAAGTAATAAATGCAATAGAATAGAATACTTCGATCCCACACTGATGATTTTTAGCTTTGAAGTTCGATATTAAATTCACTCAGCTGCAAGGTATTTATGAATAAACAAATTCCCTCTCCTATCACTATGCCAGCAATTTGCTGCCATAGTGAGCCCACCAGCAGCTGAATGCAGAGGAATGACTGCACTTCCTGACGCATCAGGCACTCACTCACCTTGACGTAAACCGGGGGAGCAGAGCTTTAGCTGCTGTAGGAGAATGCGCAGGCCGGGGGCTGCCTGATGGGACAAGGTATTGATTGCTCTGAGATGGAGAGATTTTAAAAGGCTGGCGGAAAAAGAGGAGGAGTAAGCGAGCCGCTCGCAGCAGCATTTGCATGCCTCCCCCCTGCAGATATCAGCACGCTCAGCATTATTGTGCTGGTGCTGTGCAGGAAAATGTGAATTTCACATACAGACAGCTGAGTGCTGGGTAATTTAATTCTGCACCCAGCTTCTCTGCCAGCAGTGTAAAGTGAGCCACGTTACCTTCAAACAGACTCGACCTTTCATCCTCGTCCCTAACGATGATAAATAAACGCGAAGGAAAAAAAAAAAAAACATAATGCATGGAATTGCCTGAACACAACAGTAAATGAGTGCAGCCATTGACTAAATATTCTATTTATAAACAAAATGGCTGCAATCCAAAATCTAAAACAAAAGTACTACATCCCATGTTAATGGGCTGATAAATATTTCTAATATTTTCACTCAGGTTATTGCTGATAATTTAATTTGTAATGAAAGCCTTTGTGATAAATGAACTATTTAACTATTAACTAATTAAACAGAATAATTTTCACTAGTGATCTCAGACTTTTGGACTCCAGTCTGTCTGTCTGTGTGTGTGTGTGTGTGTGTGTGTGTGTGTGTGTGTATGTATATATATATATATATATATATATATATATATATATATATATATATATATATATATATATATAAAGTGCTGTGCAAAAGTCTTAGTCACATGCAAAGAAATGCTTTGGAGCAAATATAATCAAAATAATGAAATTAAATGTTTCTCCATTAATAAAATATATAAAGAGCAATAAATAGTAATCAGGGAAACAAAGGCAATATTTGGTGTGACGACCCTTTGCTTTAAAAAAAAAAAAAAGAAAAGTAGTCTCAGGTAAAATTTGTGCAGTTTTATAAGGAAATTAGCTGCAAGTTTGATTGAGCATCTTGCAGAACCAGCCACGGTTCTTCTGGAGACTTTGACTGTTGCACTTGCTTCTTATTTTTGCAGCAAACCTAGCAGTCTTCATTGTGTTTTTTTGTCTGAAAAGTGTCTCTTACCACTTAATATGCTGCTTTCTTTACTAACATACAAACATTTAATTTTGTGCTGAAAAACTAATGTTTGGGAATCTAAAATGTTTTCGTCCTGACTCAAATGTAGAAGTCATAAAATAAAAAATCTATAACAAAGTTTGTACTAAACAAATAGGGTGCCTAAGACTTTTGCACAGAACTGTATATCTTTGTTAAATATAGGTGTGCAACAATTATTGGCACCCTTTAAGATAACAGCTCTGAGACTTCTCCTATAATGCCTGATGACGTTGGAGAATACATGGCAAGGGATCTGAGATCATTCCTCCATACAGAATCTCTCCAGATCCTTCAAATGTCAAGGTCCATGCTGGTGGACTCTCTTCTTCAGTTCACCCCACAGGTTTTCTATGGGTTTCAAGTCAGGGGACTGGTATGGCCTTGAGAGGACCTTGATTTTGTGGTCAGTAAACCATTTTTGTGTTGATTTTGATGTATGTTTTGGATCATTGTCCTGCTGGAAGATCCAACCATGGCCCATTTTAAGCTTTCTGGCAGAGGCAGTCAGGTTTTCATTTAATATCTGTTGATATTTAATCAAGTGCATGATGCCATGTATACTAACAAAATGTCCAGGTCCTCCGGCAGAAAAACAGCCCCAAAACATTAAAGTGTTTCCACCACATTTACCCGTGGGCATGAGGTACTTTTCCATATGGCTACCTCTCTGTGTGCACCAAAACCACCTCTGGTGTGTATTGCCAAAAAGCTCTATTTTGGTTTCATCTGACCATAGAACCCGATCCCATTTGAAGTTCCAGTAGTGTCTGGAAATCTGAAGACGCTTGAGTTTGTTTTTGGATGAGAGTAGAGGCTTTTTTTCTTGATACCTTTCCAAACAACTTGTGGTGATGTAGGTGACTTCGGATTGTAGTTTTGGAGACTTTCTGACCCCAAGACGCAACTAAATTCTACAATTCTCCAGCTGTGATCCTTGGATATTTTTTGGCCACTAGAACCATCCTCTTCACAGTGCATTGAGACAATATAGACACACGTCATCTTCCAGGTTGATTCATAACATTTCCAGTTGACTGGAACTTATTAATTATTGTCCTGATGATGGAAATGGGCATTTTGTGAAGCTCAACAACCTTTTGCTGCACATCACAGCTATATTCCTTGGTCTTACCCATTGTTATGAATGACTAAGGGAATTTGGCCTATGTGTTACCTCATATTTATACCCCTGTGAAACAGGAAGTCATAGTTGAACATTTTCCTGTTTCTAGCCACCCACGTGTACTAATTATTATTATTATTTTTAATATCAATGGGAATATACTTAAAATATATTTTTCTTATATGAATTCATAAGGGTGCCAATAATCCTGTGTTGTGTTTGCAATTGTTTAATATCCATGAAAGTGAATTTTTTAAACAAAAGATCAAAAGGCTAAACAATAAAGACAATTTTTCACAGCCTTCTTTGCTCATATTTACCAAGGGTGCCAATATTGTCTATATATAGACAAATAGATGGATAGATAGATAGATAGATAGATTGATGGATGGATGGTTGGATAGTTAGATAGAAAGATAGATAGATAGAAAGATAGATAGTGGTAATGTTACTTGATCGCCACATCACTCTAAATATCACACCATTATTTAGACCTATTTCACAATTATCCAACAAATCCCATGGCATGTTATTAACTATATGAATAAATAAATTTCACTGTCAATATTAATTCACTTCATTCTCATTCACTTTTAAATCAAACTGTATGTGCTATACTAAACACAGGGAGGCAGTAAAGTACTTTCCCTGCAGCATCTCCATCCTTTTCTGAGTGCCGAACTGCAATTTAGAGTTCTAATTTAAGCCACTAATCTTGAGATTATTGTAGTTCCAATTTTGTGAACAATGCAAAATGAAATTAATCAGAATAAGCAAATGACTTGCTATAAGTCTCAGCTTATTATTAG
The DNA here is from genome assembly GCF_023375685.1 of Ictalurus furcatus. NCBI lineage: Eukaryota > Metazoa > Chordata > Actinopteri > Siluriformes > Ictaluridae > Ictalurus > Ictalurus furcatus. The sequence continues at coordinate 17,075,946 of NC_071269.1, read as the reverse complement.
TCTGTGCCTTCTTTGCATAAGCAAATGGCTTTTGAACAATAACTACTTTTTTTTTTTTAATTAGGAAACCAGCTAATTATGTGAATACAAACAATGTTATCTTTAAAATGATGAAATCTTCAGATTTGCATTAAGCCAGAACTTCTTTGTTTGTTGTCGTGAATCAGATGTATGAGTATAATATTGTAGTTTTTACAAATGTTTTTTTTATAGCCTTACAGAAGTCACAAATGTTATATATAAATTTCAAATGTTCAAACGTCACATGAAACCATGAATTTCATGTTTTTTTTTTACAGTTCACATGCTGTTTTACATGTGACCTTTTGAACATCTACTGAACATGTTTTTTTATGTTTGATCAATTATTTTCAAGTCAACTAGAGCATGTTGTTTTTATTTCATATTTGAAGTGATTTTCTCACATGATTCATTAATTTTCACACATGAATTTTTCACGTGTTTTGATTTTTTACGCATAATCACATATTATTCACATGATTTCACATGTCTTTCCTCAAATTTATATTTGAAATTTCAGGGCATAAACATGGCATAATGTTTTTCACACATGAGCACATACTTCTTTCATATTTTCATACCATGTGATATATGATCACAAATGAAGTGTATGTGATTTTTTGATAATGGTTTTGCCTCCGGGGTCGGGGGTTTGAATCCCATCTCTGCTCTGTGTGCACAGAGTTTGCATGTTCTCCCCGTGCTTCGGGGGTTTCCTTTGGGTACTCTGGATTCCTCCCCCAGTCCAAAGACGTGTTGTAGGCTGATTGGCATTTCCAAACTATCCTTAGTGTGTGAGTGTGTCTGCGATTGTGCCCTGCGATAAGTTAGCACCGCATCCAGGGTGTCCCCTGCTTTGTGCCCCAAGTTCCCTTGGATAGGCTCCAGGCTCCCTTGAGACCCTGCGTAGGATAAGCGGTATGGAAAATGGATGGATGGATGGATGGGTTTTGCACAGCACCAATCAGCCATAACATTAAAACCACTTTCAGGTGAAGTGAATAACACTGATTATCTTGTTACAATGGCTCCTGTCACAGGTTGCGATATATTATGCCATATAATGAAGGTAGGATATATAAGTAAACAGTCAGTTCTCAAAATTGATGTGTTGGAAACAGGAAAAATGGGCAAGTGTAAGGATTTGAGTGACTGCGTCAGAGCATCTCTAAAATGGCAGGCCTTGTGGGGTGTTCCTGGTATGTAGTGGTACCACATAAATACTGCCAGTAGTGAAAAAGTGTGCAAATGATGCAATTGCCATGGTATACTAATGCAATGGCCCTTATATGAGATAAGTACTGAAAAATTACAAAAACTATACGATTAAAATCTGTATGTTGAACGGAAAATCATATCTTAGAGATTTAATTTTCAAAACGAACTATTCCTGTATTGTGAAAGATGCACTTCCTATATTGTGAAGGATTTTATATATGAAAAAGAAACCCTTTAGTGTTATACAGTCAAAATTGTACAATGTACAATACACAGGGAGTGTGACTATGTACAATGAAAGAATGGATTAGTTTAAATATCTTTGGTGACTGTGAGATTACCTCATGTTACATTTCCTTTAGACATGACCTAAGGACAGAACAGTGACAAAATTCGCCTCCAAATACCTCAAGCCTGACATCTATTTCTGAAAAGAAAGAGGTGCTTGTGCTGAGATCTCTGGAGGCTCTGGTGGGGAAACAGAGAGAGAATGAGTCACCCAGAGCTGAGGTCTGCATGTGTGTGGTAGCAATGAGGTGGCCAAAACCACGGACAACCAAACAGGACTGCACAGAGATGGAGTGTGTCCTGTGAAGGATTAAAGCTCCAAATACATGACTACTGTTTAAAAGCCAGGGTTATGTAAGTAAACTGAAGGAAAAACTTCAGCTTTTCATAGCAAATTATTACTGTACTCAGAAGAAAAAAATTACATCTAGAAACTCTGAAGGTACTTCAGGTTGTCCATCTGGGGAAAACTTTAAAGGTTGTTTGTAGAATCCTGCAATAAAGGTAGAAGCTAAGAAGCTACCCACAGATCACTTAAAGAACCCCTTTTACTAAGAGGGTAGGCATATTAGCAATTAATGGTCTGCTTGTGATGAGAATCTTGAAGCCTTTCTATCCTACAGATCAGTGCAAAAGTTTGCATCCCCCATGATTCATTGGAGGAAAAAGAAAAAAACAACATACCTTTATTAAAATAATAATAATAATAATAATAATAATAATAATAATAATAGCAAATGTCACATTTATCTCATTTATTTCATCCAAATGGTATGCTGACTTTTTTGTATTCAGAGTTTTGTAAAACTGAAACTACCGTATTTGGTACAACTCGTCTCATTCTTGTACCGTTCCTCTTGATCCTTTCCTAGGTGGCTTCCTGAAATGTGCAAAGCAACTGGGTTTTTGTAGCATTATTCATCAGAGTGTGTGTGTGTGTGTGTGTGTGTGTGTGTGTGTGTGTGTGTGTGTGACATCTTTATAGGTGATCAAAAGTGCAACATTGTTCATGTTCCCAGGCATTTCGGAGTCAATAACATTCTAGTATATGTGCTGGAACACCATTATTGTGATAAACAGTCATAGATATCAAAGCAAGTGCTGCCAACAAATAAAGCAGACAGTGTGAAATATAGGAATAATCCACCTTCCTGAATAGTGGGCATGCTATTGTTTCTGATGTGTAGTTCCTGATTAGGATGTTCTGTGTCTGAGTTGTGCACAGCCAGTCTGAACACAAGGGGACAGTAAAGCCTTTTTAACACTCCCGACACAGCACCACTGATTCCTATTAATCTCAACATTATTGCAAGAAGACTCCTTGGTCTCTCTGCTGCACAAGCCTCCTCACCAAAGGCATTTATATAATGCCTCAGACTGACTAAATTATCTTCTGGCAAAAACAGGGTCTCATTTTATTTCTTCCAGAAAACGAGACAACAGGCTTTAGCCAGGAAGGTGTGGCATTATTGTGAAAGGTTTGAGGATGAGTTCAGCAGGCCTTCAGACGGTTTAGACTGCTGTAATGAGCCTGGCTGCATGTTGAATCATTATGGAAAGCAGCCACTGTATTCAGGGAAATGCAGTGAGTCAACACAAGGGGGGCATGAGAACAGGTGGGCAGAGGTGGTAAAGTAGTCATCATGAAAGCGGATGTGTTGATATATAGTACACCTGTAGCTCGATATCTCACAGTTCTATTGTTTGCTTTAAGTAAACATGTGGGGCTAGAAAACATTATTCCCCCATTTGCACTCTCAGGAAAAAAATGTAATGTGTGATTTAGGGTATACGCTGTGGATAATACCTGGCCTGTGACAAAGAATTTTTTATTAAAGTATTTTTGCAAAATTAGGCCTGGATTACTAAAGGCCCCAAACTGGACTGGATCTGGGACAAATAGCTGATGGTGGTGTTGCTTAATATTTTTAGTTACCCAAGAACACAAATAGTATACTTTTAATTTTTTTCCCCCTTGGTACATAATTTTACTTTGAGGATCTCTGACATTATTTGAATTTGTATTTTTGGCTATACTTTTTGTACCTTGGGATTAACCATGCACCTGTAGAGTACATTTTCTCACAGTGTAACCCACATTTTTTGAAAATGTATTTTTATTTTACATTTATTTCTAGAGAAAATTAAATCTTGATCTTTTGTATGGTCTATTTCTAACCTACGCTCATTACCTGATCTACCGGTAGATGCTTTTAGAGAAACTCTCTATTATCGTGTGTCAAGCGTTGCCCTGAACCGCATCCTAGTAAGCAGACTTCAAATATTTCAGGAAAAATAGTACGCGACCAATTACACATACGACATTCTATAAATTGTTCCTATACACGATAAGTGCACTGTTAAGCAGGAATGACACACCATTTAGTACAGAAACGCGAGGCTTTGGAGCACTATTTAGTGAGGTAATAGCGATTTGGAACGCAGCCGGGTGGGCGGGTCTTAGCAGCTGGGAGCTATTTGACCACGTGACCTTAAGGGCTGGTTCTCTCGTTGTAGCAGCCATCATATCACCCTAATACAAGTCCTGATTTTTAAAAAAAAAAAAAAAAAAGCAAGCAGAGGCGCTGAGGAACAGGGCGGACAGCCATGGGTTTGCACGGGAATACAATTTAAAAAGCGCCTCTGAAAACGCTGCTAGATTTATGTTTCGTTTTCGTGTGTAGGCCACATCAGCTGCAGGTAAGTCAGTCTCTTTCTCTCTCTCACTCTCTCTGTGTTCGGCGCTATGTACACAAATTGCTTGGCTTTTGTTGAACTGGGATGTGTTTGTGTAGCCAGACGTTACATGGGTCATGTATCAGGCAAGCAAGCGAAAGCCAGTGTTTTCAATAGACACGGAACCATGTTAAATCATCCTGCTGAAAACGGACACCGAGACGCGGTAACGTCACTTTTGTAACAGGTTTGTCTTTAAATATAAACAACGAAGTCGAGTGCACGACATGAGCACTTCCTGTAATCGAGGAGGCACATTTCACCGGACCCATATTATTAGAGTAACACCTGGGACATTAGCGACAAGGGAACACTATAAACCCATCTCTGACCTCGATTCATTTAAACGATATAAAACCGAGCCCATTGGCATGGTAACGTTTTCGTTGTATTAGCTAGCTTCCCTGTTAGGACAGGTAAGCGCAACTTGTGCTGCTGTTGAATACTGCACGGTCGCGTTAAAACACGCCTCCTGTCGCAGGTTTTTTTTTTTTTTTTTTTTTTTTTTTTTAAAATCAAGCCCTCTGCCGTGGTAAATATCACACCTGTTCGGCTAACGAGCTCATTACTAGCCTAGATGTGTGTTTTTAGAGTGAGGTGTTTTGGCTACGACAGAGTTAAGATGAAGGATTTCTAAGACACGGTCATTACCTGATCTACCGGCTGATGCTTTCAAGAAACATGTAGCGTTCAAGTGCTACGTCGAATTCGACATCAATTTATTACTTACAACAAATATTACTTTGAAATAGTAACAGCACGTTGGACATAAGTCAACAGATATTAGTACAGCACTGTACTGTGACGTTTGTCACTGTTTGAAACGTTTCTTTAGTACTCCTTAAACTTCGTTGCAAAACGAAAATGCCGGCTTACTGCTTCGCTTTCGTTTTGAGTGGAGGGGATGAGACCCATCCTGTTTACTCTCCCCATAGCCTGGGGTTTACCAGGTTTACCATAGCCTGCTGTTTGATACACTTAATCAAATAAAAATATATATTTGTGGTTTTAAACTGAGCGTTTGGTATATACTAGAACCTGCTTTCATGCACAAAGCATGCTCTCAACTTCAGGGGAAAATAGTTTACCTCAGGTATGCTAAAGGGTTCTTCAGTTTGTCGCGTTGTAGAAACCTCTTAAAGGTTCTACACAGAAACCTATCAGAGGTTTTCCCTTTCAGAAAAGCTTTTTCAAGTATAGCTAGAAACCCTCTTGGACTATGCGGAGAACCCTTGAGGAAATCCCTCCCTCTCCCATGAGTGTAGGATGTTCCATTGTGTTTTCAGAGATTTGTCAGTTGCTGGTTCTTTCAGGTTAGACGATTTGTCAGTAATTAAACATCACCACTATCTATAGACCTGATAAGATGAGGGTGTTTAGTCTTTCTTGTCACCGATAACATGCTTGGTTTGAAACGGAGCTGCTATGAAGAGTCTGTACATGTTGCAGGTTCTTTCTTTTACACTACAGACTGGGTTAATGCTTTACTATTTTGAGTAATAGCCAGTCACTATTTGAGGCGCCTTCTGATTTCAGTCAGTGTTCGAGGTTCCTTCGGGTTTCTGATCATCTCGAATTATGTGGTCCAACATGTTAGCCTGAAAGAGCAACTCTAGTGACCTGTACTCCTGCTGTGCCACCCTTATCATGCTCATGGACACATACTTTCCAACATAGTATGATGGTACATTTGTTTTATGATTAACCATGATCTTGGTATTATTATTATTATTATTATTATTATTATTATTATAAAACAATATCGCACGATCAAGTGCGGTATACTGTATATCAGCAAGGATGTGATTCGGCTGTAGGCATGAAGCTGCAGGCTGATAATTCAGTATAACTGCACGATTTTTCGAGTTTGATGGTGCTTTTAAACAACGGATATATAAACAAGAAATTAACCTCCAGTGACTGACATTTGGGACACAATAATCCCAAACGTTTTGTTTTTCCTCCACTAGTTGAAATGGATCCCAAATCAGCCACACTCGCTTTATAGCACATTGTCTAGCCGGCTAGCTAGCTCACATTGATTTCCCACTAAAGGTGCTACTGGTAGAATTGGCTTCTTATTTTTTTTTCCATCACCATGTGATGAGTTTTCATATTTTAATTCATAAGTTATATTCATGAAAAATTGTATCGTTTGTCTTGTCTGCTGATGATGTTACGAACACTACTGTAGTAACCGTTTTGAACTAGGAAGTGGAACACTGACGAGTGGTGTGATGCACTGATGAGTGAAACGTCCCAGTGAGGTGGTACTAAATGTAAGCAAGCACTCCTGGAACATCGCTCGAAGCAATCACATTAGTGGAGCAGAACTAACTGTTGTATAATATTGTACCTTTTGTTGAAGAATGAATGGAAGAAACTTGTAACCCCAAAGTCCTGGAATGCATCAGTTACATTTAATAGCTTTTCTCCACTTCCACTGTAGAAATAGCATTTGAAAAACTGTACTGGTTAATGAAACGATACATTTGAGGCATGATTTCCACAGCTCTTTCTAGTTAGTGTCTGGACAGTTTCAATGAAACGAACCTTGTCCCAGTTCATGGTGACATCATGGCATTTAACGGGAATCTAACATCATGTCAGTTTTTGGGCAATACACTGGTATAAGAACATTACTTTTATATGAAAATACAAGCCTGCAGTTGCGTCTTCTTTTTAGTTGCATTTTACGTAGTTTCGTTGGTGTTGCACATAAAGAAAGGACAAGCTTTCTCTTGTCACCCGAGTGAGCAGTCGAACTCTTAAAGGAACATTTATCTTGGACCTCTGCAGTGTGTCAAAGCTTACAGTACACAAAGATTCAGGTTTGTTACAGGGTTCACTTGCACAATGCAGGTGACTGCGGTATAAATATTGTGAAAGGCAATACTGCGATAACTGTAAAAAAAATTTGTTTTGTGCAGGCCTAGATTGATCATATTCAGCGTTTTGAATATGTATCATAATAGCATTTTGTTTGATTTTTATGGCTTATTGTTCACATTTAACTTATTGGCCAGCTATTAAAGTATCTTGACCTGCCATCAAGTCTCAGCCCTTAGCAGGAAAATTACTGGTATTAGTGGCAGTTTTGTAAACTGCTATGCTGCAACATTAGGTATGATCAGTGTGACAGTAGTGGATCCTGTTGGTGCTATTTCTGGTACTATTTACAATGCAATAACTTGTTTTATTATATATTTTTTAAATGACAAGGCACCTTGGCTGCCTTAATACCCATACAATAATAATAATATTTATAATGACAATACAATTTTTATTTTTTTTTTATCTCAGAGGTGGCAGTAAAAAATTGCAAAATACTAATAAAAATATAAAGATTATAAACAACCTTTTTTCAAAACAAAACTAGGCAATGGCTGTTTTACTTTAACTTAACTCGTGAGGGGGGGGGGGGGGGGGGAGAAGTGCACCTGTCACAGTGCTCAGTGCTCACCGGACTGAAGTGCTCTGCTTTGCGTTAGCAATTTTTAAAATTATTTAATGGTTTTATTTTTTATGTTTGCATAATCTACTTAAGACAATAACATGCTTTTTGTATAAGCTAGGCATGATGTCTGCGTACAGCAAGGGCTCATAGTGCCTTGTCCCACCAAGCTCTTTCAACCAGCACAGCTCAATAGCTGTGGTTTTAGAACAATCTAATCTACAATAAATCTGTAAATAAATACAAAAAATAATCTACAATTCATGTGGGATATCACATTGCCCAACATAATGTTCAGTTCTTTTAACATGTTGGAATACTTGAGTCTTGATACAATTTGCATGAAATAAATCAGTAAATGCATGTACGTACTGTATACACTGCTAATTTATGCAGTTATCCAGACGGTCAATCATGTGGCAGCAGCATAATACACAAATGCAGATCAAGCAGATACAGTTCAAGCTCTTCAATTAATGTTCACATCAAACATCAGAATGGGGAAAAAGTGTGCTCTGTGATTTTTAACCGTGGTATGGCTGGTTTGAGAGTTTCAGAAATTGCCGATCTCCTGGGAATTTCACACATACCTGTCTCTAGAGTTTACACAGAATGTTTGATGTGAACATTTAACTGAAGCTTTTGGCCTGTATCTGCATGATTTTATGCATTGTGCTGCTGCCACATGATTGGCTGGTCGGATAACTGCATAAATGAGCAGGTGTTCCTATTAAAGTGGACGGTGAGTGTATTCCCAGGGAGTAACTGCAGTGTACTTCAAAAGTCCGTTATCAACTGCTGAAGCTAAGTGCAATGTAATATAAAATTCAAAACATAATAGGAAAAGGTTTCTTTTCTATATGTACAATTATTACTGAAGTGCACTTCCTGGATTTTGTGTGTGTGTGTGGCGGAGCCGGATTGGTTAGCAGTTGTTTTGTAATGTTACTTTGTTTACTGTGTCTGAGGTTTTAGTTTCTGATGCCAGGCCAAATACAGGCCTGCCTTTCTGAGTTATGTAACTGGAATAAATTAGTGAAAACTCATTAGGTTAACAAGATTTTGGGGTTCAGTATTCAGCACTCACTGAGGCCTATTGAGTGTCGATCTTCCACTAAGCTGATTTGAGCTCTAGTGCAGTCACGTGTGCTTGTAGCCTGAACTGGTTGACTTCATATGGTGGAAGCTTGTGTGTGGGTTTTTTATTTTATTTTATTTTAAAAAGGTAAGCAGACTTTCTCTCCAATGTTTAGTCCGCATTTTAACGAGTGTTGATCCTCTGAAAGTCTAATACTGTGAAATTGTGCGGTGAGGCATATGATGAACCACAGATCCATCGAGAACGGGTGTAACCAACACACCTTTTACTGTAATGAATATATGACAAAGGTATTGTATGCTTGGATATTTGCTCTGCTTTTAATTCATTTTTCTGAAGCTAAGATTACAACACAAGAGAATAATGAATAATAAAACACATTTTCTGCAAGACACTTGCATCAGATTGAAAGCAGCATTTGGAAAGCTGCTTTTTCCTTTTCTTGAATGTGAATTTATGGTAAACTGAGTAAACCGTGTACCCAGTGGTCAGTAAAAAAACAAAACAAAACTCCAGTCGTAAAACTCAATGTCTGATACTCTCAAAGTTGACATAAAATATATAATTTTTTCTAATAACAAAGTAACATTTATACTTTATTATTATTATTATTTAATTAATTAATTTATTTTTAAACAATAAATCAGGAAAACCATGCAGTTTTCCTTAAATGTCTTTCATCAAGGTCCTAAAATAGGTACCATCTTATTAATTATATTGACATTAATAAAAAGGAACTATTAGAATTTAGACCAGCCTGGCTAATTGACAATGAGCACATTCATACATTCATTTTGAATTAATATTACAAATATATTATATTATAAATATTATAAAACCGGGTTCTACAGTTCACTTCCTCCAGGTGCTCAGGACAAGATTACATGCTCAGGCCCATGTAATACAACAGGCTCATACAACATTCTTTTCTATCAAAAAACTTTTAATATAATTTATCTAAATAAACTGTTTCCATGCATTTGTTTTGTTCTTGCATGTGAATGCTAATTGCGTAACAAATGTGGAAGTTGGATTTATCATAAAGCTTGCCTCGGGTGTTAACACTTTTTGCAGGACTACCAGACCGGTGAAATGTAAAAGTTTTTGGCTAACATGAGACTAAGCTAGTTTGGTGTTTGTAGCCAAGGGGAGGCACAATTAAGCTATCATTGTATGGGTTTAGCTGCTACAGTGTCATGCAGAGTATGTTAGCTGTCCTTATGCTCTGCTTGTATCATGTTCACGTAACTTGGAACTCGTATAGACATTTACACACCTTGTTTTCCTGCACAGCATGAGAGGATGTTAGTGTTTCAGTTTCTTTACTGGAAAAAAAAAATCAGCATATATACATTTTTCTCCTCACATTAACTGACTATGAGCTAGCATTTGGCAGAATTGAGACATGTCCGCCAATAAGACAGGTGTATTTCCTGTTTCCGTATTGTCCTGTAAATCCTGCCTGATCTGTCTTGCCTTAATCCACTGAGGAAAAAATGCAACACTCTGTTCACTGAAAATACAAAATTACAACACTGCATGTTCTTTTATTGCCATTCAGTTACACACTACACATTGTATTTCCGCTCCAAGTGGAAAATTATTTTGGGGCTAAAGAAAAAATCTTTGGGTGTACAGCTCCGACTACCCAGGCCAGGTTACACCCTTGCTCAGGCTGTTAGTTTTCTTTGTTTATTTTTAATTTTTAATTTTTTTTTTTTAAATTAATGTGCCCAGCAGACAAGTAAGCTATTGGCTTGTGCAAAACAAAAGCATTTATTTGGTATGCATATTTAAACTCTATGGTGCTGTAACTGTAGTGGACGCTACTCGTTCTGAATCCCGCTGCCTGCTTCAGTACATACATCAGCTTTTGCTAGTCTGATTGTTTCGCTTACATAGATGCGTACAAGCTGTTCAGAATTTGTGATGTGCTCCCTCAGAAATGACAGTAACAGGAATTTATGTACTTATTTGTGTCTATGCTTAACCAGCTAATGACATTATGATGGCTACTGTTTATGTATGTGTATGTATGTATGTATGTATGTATGTATGGAAAGATGAGATTCAACTTTGTCATTGTGCAGTGTACATGTACAGAGACCTTGAAATGCCGTTAGCCCCTGACCTGAAATGCAAATAGCAATAAATGACAAGTTAAATAAAAGTATTTACAGTAGCAGTAAGGTGCAAGATTATGAACAGCAGTGGCAGTTGTAAACTGTAATTCTGAAAAGTACAATAGTAAAAAAAAGTTCTTGTGCAAAGTTGTGTGTGTATATATAATTTATTTGTGTATGTGTACATTATATTTTAATCATGTCCACAGTGTGGTGAACATTTCTGCTGAATATGCCAGAATTTTTGCTTAGTTTTTCATTGTAAATGTGTGAGGTTTCTGTGTAATTACTTAACAATGGTTTCCCAAAGACAGATGGCAGTCAGATGTAATATCAGTATCGCATACTGTTTGATATTAGGTTAAGGTTGATGAATTAGTGCTGATATGAGGCATTAACTAGGTTGTGTTGGAATAAAGGACTAAAAGAATATATTTGAAGACACGTTTTTGTGCCACTGATTCTTCGTATTGGGCGAGGATTCCTTGATTGAGGATACTCTTCTAGGGTTCAACAAAGAACCTGTATATGGTTCCCTTAGAGGCACGACCAGAGAACAAACAACGGGTCTTATTTAACAATTTGGGTACAAACGGATTTATGTGTAAATCGTCTGTATGAACATTTACACACACAATTTGGTATTCACGAAAGTTGCTTGCATTCGGGACAAACTCTGGTATCTTGCACCCGTGTGTGTGTGTGTATTTATGCATAAGATGGCTAATTAATGTAAACTTTGATTCAACTTTGAATCTTATAAATTGCAATGAGTGACTGCATCTTTATGTACGGAATATGCGGTCAAGTTCAAATCGTCTATTTGTGCGCACACATTAAATACTTTTTTTAGACCTGTTGTTTCATAAAGGCTTAAATGACATTAAGGAAATATTGTGTACATGTATAAAAGAACAGCGAGTCGACCGAAATCCATTTTAAGACCATCTATTAAGATGAATTGGCAGTGTATAAAGGAGGATGTACTGGTCTGTGCAGATGGGAGCTAGACGCAAAGGCAGTGCAAGTGGCAGCAATAGTATTACTGGAAGAGTCGGCCCATGATGCCCTTAGGAGGCAACAGATATTTAGAGACTAGTATGACTTAAAAAACACAAAACACACACACCCTTTCCTGAGTGGGTGAATACGTCTAGTCCATTTGCCACAGCATTTGGTCAGTTTTAATAAGCTTTGTCATGGTTTTGCCTCCCCCATTAGCAGAGAAACGGTAATACATGAGACAAAAGTACTTCAATCTCTGCCGCAGGGAAATTCTTCTGTTTTGGCCATTTTTTATAATAATAATAATAATAATAATAATAATAATAATAAACTTTTATATAGCACCTTTTAAAGCAGCACTTTACACAATAAGAAAATGTCAAGGAAAAAAAAGCACGGATAAAAACAAAAAACAGACTGGAATAAAAAATGGTTAAAACCATTTAAGAAAAAGCTAACCTAAAAAAAGAGATTTTAGGTTGGATTTAAAAATGCTCAAATTTGGTGTGTCTCTAATATGAGCAGGGAGTGCATTCCAGAGTCTAGGAGCATAGGACGAGAAAGCCCTGTCCCCTACAGATCTCAGCCGTGTCTGTGGGACAGCCAGTAAACCAGCTTGAGAGGAGCGAAAATGACGCTTGGGAGCATCATTAATTTATTGTCCGTTTTGCGCTTTCTTCTCTATGAACTTGGCCTTTTTATTAAGTTTTGTGGGCCTCACCAAATGCTAATCAGCGGTGGAGTACACGCGTCTGGCCATTTACAGGTGACTTGTCATATGTTGATAATTGCCAGTGAATATGAAAGAAAGTCGTACTCGTGTTTACTAAACTTCTGTAAATCTGGCGTAAACTTTTTAGTTCGATTTGGCTCACGCAAACTTTCACACACAACTTTAATCAGAGGTTGAAGACTGAGGCCAGTTGCTGTCACATTTCACCATCGCAAACACTTTTTTAAATCATTTTTTATTTTCCCCTCCACCTTAATCACAAGCACTTTTTCATGACCGTTCACTGTAAAACTGTCGACAGAAGTTCTTATTCTGTATCTTGTGTGAAATTCTGAAAGCTTCTTGAGGCTGCTATAGATCATTTGATGGCATTTGGTCAAGTTAAATACTGACATCATCTCTTTATCTCAGCACTGATCTGCATATCTGTTGCTAGAATTATTAGGAAATGAGAGTTTCAGACCAGGTTCTTCTTATCTGCAGCTGCTTTTGGCTGTGTGTTGATTAATATAACAGGCTTGAGGAGAACTGTTACTTACTCTCTGGGAAATATTTGAGGGATTTCATGCAGGAAGTTTTGTAACGATGTGTGTGTGTGTGTGTGTGTAGATGGATATGGATATAGAAAGAACTAGGATGGTTATAAGCTGTTTGTCTTTGTCTTTGTATCTGCGACAGTGCTGGTTGGATTTGGATGGTTCTTTTGAGAAACTGCTGACCTTGCCTGACTGAGACAGTGTGTCTGAAGAGGTAGACATCGATCTCCATTATGTTTCCAAATTTGAGCAAAGTTTATAGCGGATGTGGGTCGGAAAAGTGTCCCGTAGGGTAGGTAGCATGTATCTAAGAGTGTTATTGAGTTATTCTACTTATTATCCTGTTTTACTCGTTACTTGTAGAACGTATTAAATTAAAAAAAAACAAAAAAAAAAACAAGTAGGTCTATAAATAATATCTTCTTGAACCTGATGTTCCCTTAGTGGAAATTTTCCGGAAGAAAAAGCTCTAGGGCTTCAATAAGGATCCGGGATTTTATTGCCGACATTTAAATAATCAGCGTAATATGTGAATAGTTTCATGTTCCCTGAATAAGTCCCTGGCTGCAAAAAGTTTTAGACTGTACAAGTAGTGATTTTTGTCGTAGATGCACATTATGCATAATTCATTTAATTTGTATAGCGTTTTTCAATAACTCCAACGGTCACGATGCATAACAAATGTTGCATACAAGAAGCTGAGATTATAGTTGGCTACATAATACACTTGAGCACTGATCTGGAGATGGAATTTAAAAAAAAAACAACATTATGCAAGTATATGACTGTAACTGTTATATGGTGTTAATTAACTGTTTAAAATGTAAACCGTTCCATTACATAAACACAAGATCATTCGTCTTTATTGCACTAGGAGTATTGTGACTTTGTGGAATTTTCCATTCTTTAATGGCATCACTTTCATAAATGTACACATGGTGAAGCTAATGCTGTTTTGGGATTCAGTTAGGAAGACTGCTCAGTGTCTCCAACTTTTTGAGCGACTGCAGAGAAATGCAGTTCCATCCTTTACAAATAACTTAACATTAAGTAAAACGATGTGTGAAGTGAAACTAATAGGAAATATAGTTGCGTGCTGGGTTATTATAAGCCATTGACCTTGTTTTCTGGCACCTGCTGGTGAACTTCTGAGACACTTCACTGAGGTGATTAGGGGTAGGTGATAAGATCTGCTATTCTTATGGCAAGCAGTAATGTCGTAATATGGCAAAAGATTAAACGAACTTGCATGTTTCAGAAAGTTCTAGATGCATCTAAAATTTTATTTATTTATTTTTTGGTAGAGGAAGCCTATAAAACAACCAGTTGTTATTGTCTCTAAACTCAGTTCGGGGTGATGATGGCTAAAATGATCATTCAGCTTTTTTATTCATCGTCTTATTTTAAATCAAGAGACAAAAACAAAATCCTTTAAATTCCATCTACACACTGTTTTAAATGAAATGCAGTTAGACTCAAATCTGTGTTTACCATTACAGCAGACAACTACATTTGGGAAAAAAACTAAACAAATGGAGAGTTTATGATTCACTGCGTTCGTGTCAGTAAAAGTGGTCTCTTATGTTGGGAAGTCAACTAACTGTGTGTGGTTGTACTATTTCAGTCAGTGGCTTTAAACACCTAGGTCAGTGTCATTTTGTGCCACATCTAGGACATATATATTCTTCCCTTTACCTTTGTGCCATTTTTCTGGCACAGCTGCATGCTGGTTTGTCTAAATACTCCACAGTGTAGGCTTTAGTCATTATTCTTTATAAGCTTGTTCTTGAATGTGTTGAATTTAAAATGTCATTTTGTGTGTAGTGCCTTCATTATGATGTCTCCACCACTAATGATGGTGGATGGCTGCACTATTCACTGCCTGTGAGTGTACGGGTTTGGACTTGCTCTTTTGTGTTGTGTGTTTTTTTTTTTTTTTTTTTTTTTTTGGTCTTGTCATTCAGTTGAAGCTGAATGATTCGATGCCAATGCTTTTGTGGTTTGCAGCTGGTGTTACTGCTTTGCATGTTCTCTGTGGTTGTGAGCAAGTTGGCTGCTGAGCATCAAGAGTATTTTTGAATGCATGGTAAAAGTTCATCCATGGACCATTAAACCTTGTGGAACATGACTTTTCAGAATAAAATGAGTAATATATCATTAGTTTATATCCAACAAATATTTGATATACACCTTCTAATATGTGATATACACCCCAATTATTTTATGTATATGCTTCCTATTAGGAGTGAGCGATATGGCAAATACGTGATCACGTTACTTAGACATTCAGTCCCTCCAGGATTACACGATCACCGAAATTAAGGCAAAATTTAGCAATTTCCGCAGTATTCGGAGGAGATTGCAATTTTTCAAAACTACAGCAGATTTGGGCCAAGACGCATCATTCAGCCAAAGCCCTCATTGATTCACGTGCATCGAACGAGTACAGCTAAAAGGTCTACCAAAAAACTGTGCAAAACAATTTCGTACGATTACAGTTTCACCAATTCAAGTAGTTTTCTGCATAACAGCACAAACTCTGCAAGTTGCATCAAAAATTTTGTAAAAAAGCCGCAGCAAAATCAAGCATTTTTAAAATCAGCATAAAAATATTTAAATTCCGCAAAATCCTGTAAGGAATGGACATTTTTGTACATGATTTACATCACAATATTTTGGTTTGCAAATTAAGTCCAGCAAATCTATAACATTGCATTTATGAAATAAAGGAGAAAATTATACAGAGTTTAGGAAAGGTCTACAAAAAGTTTCAACAAAAACATTTGGTATTAGAAAGGAGGAATTAGATTGAATTACTTAACCGCATTTCGTGTAGGAAGGTGGAAGTGTCTTTCTTTTGATAGCGGGCAGCTTCTAAAAGTTGTAATGTATTCTGACTGTGTACTGGAGATGAGCACTACTTTTGATTTTCATTTAATTTTCACCATATTCTGCATGTTTTGAACTGATTGACGAAGGAAGAAAATGAAACTGTGCAGTCTCTGCTACTTTCTCAAGTGCATGCAGTTGAGATGTTTGTACAGTGTTTATTCATGTTGAGATTGGATCGTCCAGTCACCTTTAAATCATAAGGGGACAAATTGGAGATGAGTCATGCAAGCACTTCACTTTAATCCATCTCTTTGGAAAAGTTCAAAAGCTGCGAATGTTTCCCAGACAGTGCAATTCTGTATAATCTTCCACAGATGAGGCCATAGCTAAAATTGCAACATGCTTATCCCAGTCAAAGCATACCCTTTTATTTATATGGACAATAATAAAATATGCACGTTCACACATCAGGGTGTTCTGTCTCCTAACTAACCTGTATAGCTGAGGTCTGCCTAATGTTCAGAAAAACTCTGTGCGTTCTGAAGTTTGTTTCGGTCAGCCCTCGGAAACAGTTCTGATGACATGTAATGTTTGGTGCTGAAGATATAAAGCAAGAATTACTGCAGCAAAAATATGAATGCGTGTTCACCTTTTTAAAGTTCCGATATCGTTTGTCTAAGGTTCGACAGATATTTCTTGAAATGTGATATGCAGCAAAATGCTTAGGCACTCTTTAAAATAAATTTTAAAAAAAGTCTGCTCCACTGATTTGATTGACTGACTTGCAAGCAATTATGTTGCAACAGTTTAGCCAGTCACCTCACTTTTAGGAGATGTGTAGAGGCATCAAAGAGCTCCGAGTGGTGATTCAGCAGCAATTTGCTCGGTGCGTCTTGTGAGGATATGAGTCCTACAACTGTCACTTCTTAATAGCGGGTGAAGACGCTTCATCACTTTGGGTGTGTGCCTAAAAAAAAAAAAAAAAAGTGAGCGTGCCCTTTCAGAGTTTGATTTGACAGTTGTGCATGTATGTGTTAGCTCAGTGTGATGGAATGGGACCATTATGACTGCGCCCGTTTTGGAGTTGTTGGACTCGTCTAGTGAGGGACTTTGCTTGCGCAGCGTGTGCTTTTCTCACGGCTGCTGTGTAGGCAGCTGTGTGCCCCAGCGAGTATGCTGGTATGTGACTAAATTGCGTTATTGCTTTAATCCAGGGTGAGCCCAAGTTCATCTGACGTTCAGTGAAAGGACTCCTCGCCTTCAAAAAGCATTCTCATGTTTCAACTTTTTCTCCCCGCCAAAAAACCACTACCATTTTTAATAAACAACCTTTTTTCTTGCCACTGTTCAGGCATGCTTAGGTCTAGGAGGTTGTCTTTTTTTCTTTTTTTTTTTCTTTTAAAAAAATAAATAAAGAGCCTGTTTTTCAAAAGCGAACCTTTTTTTTTTTTTTTTTTTTTTTTTTTTTTTGAACTGAGATAAAGGTTAGCCATTGTTCAATCACCAAGTTGATTTTTATAACTAATCAGCAAAAGTAGATGCTCTTTTCAGCGATTGTTGTGAAACTGCACAGATGTGCCAGACGTTGTTCTAGGATTTAGACATTTAGCATGAGGTTGTTATAAATGGATTCTGTGAGGACTCTTAAAACTGATGTGCATTCACTGTGAAATGTAATAAAACTAGTTTGACTGGAGCACATATGATTTGGGGGGGAGCTCAGTCGGAGTTGATCTGAATATTTAGAAGGGTTTTGTGTTGCATCACATTTCACAGAATGCTTCTTATATGGAGTCTGTGGTTAGACTAATTGACTTGGGCAGGTAGATGTGAGACCTATGAGGAAGTGAGTCAGCAAAACTTGATGCTCTGGTGGAATTGCTCGGCAGGATTTTATTTATTTATTTATTTATTTATTTTTGTCCTTATGAGCATGGCTTAAAGTCTTTTAAAACAAATTGGATTATGCAGTGCAGTGCAACTCATACAGGCAAAAAAGAAAGAAAGAAATACGATAAAATGCAGTCATCTAAAAGCTCTTATACCAAAATTAATAGTTTTGGTTTGTTGGTTATTTGGCATAATTAAATGAACTGCTTGAAAAAATGGCTGTGGGGTGCATGTCTGAAAAGCTTATTGGTAACGGGTATAGTGGTTGAAAAAAGAAAGCTAACCATTGCCAAATCTCCTGAGCATTGACAACAGAGCTGGTGCTGAATGAATGAATGAATGAATGAATAAATAACTAGTTCATTGCTCCAAATATCCAGAGCATAACTGAGCCAAAGGTCTGTCTAGTAGCTTTTTGAATGAATCACAATTATGATTCACTCCCTGCCCTTGGGTTGGTTCAGATTTGAATCACTTTCTCGCTGCAGAGTTCACTTGGAAGCGGTCCAAGACCACCTTGCTCAGACGGTCTCTGACCGGCTGTTTTGGTCCGCACCAGGGTGCGATTTGCTGTGTTCTCGCCTGACCAAACAAACCACACCGATGGAGAAAATACACCCCACTCTTGCTTCACACAAACCTCCAAATGAGGGACTCTGTGTTTTCCGTTCATTATGCGATCAATCTGAAATAAAACTTTAGAATTTTTGCATGTGCTACTATTTTCCCATCTACTTTTTTCAATCAGTCTCTCATTTGCATAAATTGAAGTGAGGTGTTCGCAGCTGATGGACTGTAACTGAAACGCCCTTTACTAAGCATTTCCCTTGAAGTGGTTTGGGCAAGTTTGTACCAGACTCCAATTGTGTGTTATTGAAAAACATCTCACACATTTTATTTACACAGATTTGGTATATTTGGCATTGATTGATTTTATATTCCGTTTGATGAGTTAGCAAATGGGTAAAACATTTAAGACAAAAAACAAGCATTTTAGCAGTTGCTACAGCAACTGCAAGTATATAAACACCCCTCCTTTTCCCCTGTAAACAGACTTGTTTAAGCTCCAGAGTAAAGGAAATCAAACTCGAGGAAATATGCTGTTTGCTTGCCACTTTACCATGTCTGTCTAGGTGGGACATTTCTGTCTTCACCATGATTTGCCATCCTCTACCTTCCCAGTCTCGCACTCTCAGATATCTGTAAGATGCCTCGAGTGTGTGAATGCAACATGTCCATGCTACAGAACCTGTTTCAGCTTTGTGCTGCATTGTTGGAAAGGAAGTATGTTGCAACTGCTGTTAATTTATAATAATTTGGTCTGATTTAGCTTAGCACTCTTCCTCCAGTCCCATTCTTTGCTCAGTTGGTCTTCAGTTCTATAACTCTATTAAAGGCACGGCCAATAGACTGCTTTATAGAGGAAAGTGGCACCAATTTGGCACGTCACACTTTTAATTTAGTTCCAGGAAAGCCCCTATTAGCATCAGTATTAAAATGTGGTCTTGGTGGTTAAGACAAAAGCTGCCAGTGTTCCCCAGACCCTGCAAATCCACACAACGTCCTGTGCATTTCAATCAGTTCCCCACATACGAGGCCAGGCGCTGTGACCAGCAGGAGCCGCAGCCCTCAGGTACCAAAATAAACCTGCCGAAGTGACTCCACAGCATGGTGTCACTTCCATGTGTCGTGCTCTCCCACTCCGACGAGCTCCTTGGCCACAATACTTCTGGCGTGTTGTCGTTATGTTTGGGGAATCTTCTTTCAGAATTGTTTTATAGTTCATATAGTTGATGGCCTTTTTTTTTTTTTTTTTTTTTGTATGTTTTCATGTCGCTGTAGCGGAAGGGAATGTTTAAACTGTTGAGTTGCAAATTAACATGTTTCTTACTTTTTAAAGGTTGGACAGCCATTAAAAAAAACGCTATTGTCTGTATTTGCAAATTCGCCACCCACCCACTCGCTTGCTTGTTTTTTCTCTCGCTCGGTCAGACCATCACCGGAGAGGCATGACCCATTTAAATGGTTGTTTACTTGTATCAGAACAAGGACCAAGACGCTCCTCAATGAACTCTTGTCTACAATTCAATTAGGACTTGGCGCCTTGGGTTGTCCCGTATTTAACATAGAAGGACTTGGTTCTCTTTATGTCTTTGCTTTCACATAGAACTGTTATGAACAGTGTGAAGAAATTCTGCCGTGTGTGTGTGTGTGTGTGTGTATGTATAGAGTAGGACTGCGGATAAAGATATCACAGCCTGCACTGGTAAATGTAGACTCCCTATGTAATGAGGTTTTGTCATCTTTTTCTGCCACGGCCTGTCTGGGAGCCAGACAGAATATTGCTGCTTGTGGCTTTTCCTGAAAACAACACCACTGCATATTATATATTTTTAAAGCCAGACATGTTATTGCTTTTCCCGTTATCTTCTGCCTAGACAAGCTTGAAAGAGGAAATGGCTTGCCTTCTCTCTGTCCTCCTTATTTCCTTATTTATTGAAAAATTTGTTGCGACTGTGCTGAATGTAGTAAGGAGTAGTGGTTTGTGTGCATTGCCATGTGATGTGATGTAATGTTACAGTGAGAAATCCCCCAGACGCATTAACTGTAGTGGAATATTCACAAGGGGGACATGTGAAAAGCAAGATTCTCTGAGGCTACACTGCTTTCATTACATCTTTTTGTGAATGAAGTCTCAAAGGAGCATGAATGTGAATCTCTTGGTAATTTATTAGTAGCCAGGCATAGAATCCAAATCCGAACACCTCTGTGTGGAGAGTAATTGGGATTTTACAGATGTGCATAAATCTTTTTTAAAAAAAAAAAAAAAAAAAAAAAAACCACTTTGCATTGAGACTAGCAGAATGCAACTGACACCGTTATGAAACCACTATTGTTATATAACACCTGCATAACACACATTTGCACGTGTGGCTCAGTGGAAGAGACCGTTTGCGTCCATGTTTAACGTTTGTTTGACTTTGAATGCGAATATCAGTCATGTTTGCCTTGTTCTTTTTTGCTTATTACAGGTGGGGAAATTGGTGCCTTCTTTGCCCTGTTTTTGTGGCACCTCTTGATCCAGAACCATCACGACTCTTGAGGTCTGTGGTGGGGCCGAGTTAAAGGAGCGGAACCCCGGCCATCTTTGCTGCTTGCCACTCCTTGCTGGGTTTTGAGGCGGGAAGGAGACTCCAGGCACCAACTGAACCACCCAGAGCATGGGGCAAAAGGTTCCAGGGGGCATCAAGACCGTGGACATGCGGGATCCCACGAGCCGGCCGCTGAAGCTGCAGCTGCAGGCCCTGGACTACAGCAAACCACCACGGTTGGACATGCTACTGGACATGCCGCCTGCCTCCAGCACAGTGCAGATGCAACACTCGTGGAACAACGACGACCGCTCACTTAACATCTTCGTCAAAGAGGACAACAAGCTCATTTTCCATCGGCACCCGGTGGCGCAGAGTACGGACGCCATACGCGGTCGTGTCGGCTACACACGTGGCCTTCACGTCTGGGAGATCTCCTGGGCCCTGCGTCAGCGTGGCACTCACGCTGTAGTGGGCGTGGCCAGCGGGGAGGCCCCTCTGCACTCGGTAGGATACACAGCACTGGTCGGGAACAACAACGAGTCCTGGGGCTGGGACCTGGGCCGAAACAAACTCTACCATGATGGCAAAAATCAGCCCAGCAAGACCTACCCAGCCTTCCTGGAGCCGGACGAGACCTTTGTTGTCCCAGATTCATTTCTGGTGGTGTTGGACATGGATGAGGGCACTTTAAGTTTCATCGTAGATGGACAGTATTTGGGAGTGGCTTTTCAAGGACTGAAGGGCAGGAAATTGTACCCTGTTGTAAGTGCAGTTTGGGGACACTGTGAAATCAGAATCCGGTACATCAATGGACTTGATCGTAAGTACTGCGTGGGTTTTTTTTTTCTTTTCCCTCTCGGTGCTGTCCGTCTATAGAAACTTACACTGTTAATGCTTGCAAATATCAGAAAGCTTATTTAGTCTAGCCACGGTCTTAAGACTCATTCTGTCACTGCTGTGAAGGGTTAGGAATGAATCGTATTCTGATATTTGACATCATTATTTAAATGAAACTCAAGGCTATTTCTTTTATGTCTGTAGTAAACCCACCACATGCAAAATTCATGCTAAGCCAGTTCTCATGAGTCTCGTACTACTTTAACATGTCTACTGCTCTAGGAAGCTTCTGTAACAGGACTTTACCCAATGACCCACATACAGCTCTGTATGAATAAACCACTTAATAGTTCAACTCTGAGGTAACAGGGGAAACATTTCAAGTGGGTGGTTTGATGACGTGTTTCTCATCTACAAGAGCTGTAATATAAAATGCAGTTTGTAATGAGGACCTGTAAATGTACAGTGGTGCTGCAGTCTTTGATTAACCGGGATGGAAGCCCTCAAATCGAAGCTGTGATGCGTCTGAGGAATTAATACTAGTAATAAAGCGGCATGCAATGAACTTGTGTTTCACTAGTGTGAACTTGTGTTTCACTCCTAGTGCTTTAGGAGTTACCTAACCTCATGAGCTAGGGGAAATTAACTGAACTGGTAAAAACATGCCTGGCTGGGGAAAAAAACCCCAAAACAAACCCATTCAGTCAGTCTGAATTTAATTCAGAGTTGGTTGAGAAGTCCAGTGTTTTCTCAAGGGTGTGAATTGACCTGTCTGTGGAGTCCTGCTGCCTGAGTTTAGATAGAACTCTGTTTGTAATTATTGTAATAACGTAACCCTAAATTTGAAAAGTTTTTTTAAAAAAATGAATGAATGTTCTTGTAATTACTATTAAGGTGCTTAGTTTTTCACTAAGTGACTTTTAAAGTGGTACAAAAAAAACCCCCTCGTGTTCAGTCAAGCTTTGCACGATGATATTTGAATGATGTCATTGTAGTATGGTCCAACAACGTGAGAGACGCAGCTGAGTACGAGCAGTCTAGCCAGTTCTTTGCAGTCTCCCCATAAACACCCTGTTTTGCAAAGGAAACGGTCTCCTGACCACCAATTGCATCCTGTCTAATCAAACCCATGTCCGTCATCCCACCGGTGCTTTGTGCGTCCTCAGACGGTGAAAAGGCTCTTAAACGGCCTCCCTTCAGGGGATCGAGTGAGTCGACTGTTTTGTTTTGTAAGAACATTTTAATGATGGTCTGACTTCAGGAAGATGCTTTTAATGCAGCCTTAATGTGCCACATCAGCTCAGGATGCAGGTGTCTGTGTGTTTTTCGTCCTCTCCCGTGAGATTAGCTGGCTGAGAGAACACAGCCAGTGCATTACTCAGCCTCTAGAGTCACCGGCCTTGGCTGACAGTGAATCCGGGCCCTCAGTCATAGCATTTGTAATGTGTTTCCTTCAGCGCAGAGTGAATTGGACGAAAGCCTAAACATGTCGCTGCGTATATATAATGTTTCCCTCTCTGGAGTGCAGTTTGTGAGGTTATAAGTAAGTGCAGTGTAGCAGGTGGTACAGTGAGAACCAAGATGAAACACAGATGATGTAGCGGAAACCGACTGAAAGCCTTATTTTGGGGGAATTTGTTCTTATCGTGAAGGTGTGTGGGTTTTGCGTGTTTGGTTTGTAACATTCTGTTTTTTTCTTCTTCTGTTTGTCCCTACAGCTGAGCCCTTGCCTCTCATGGACCTGTGCAGACGTTCAGTGAGATTAGCATTGGGCCGGGAGCGACTGACCGAAATACATGGACTTCCTTTACCCGCCTCTCTCAAGAACTACCTACTCTATCAATGATAATAGGAGTGCCTTTACTTATTGTAAGGCAGAGTGGCAATTCTCTCTGGGATGCGTTTATTATTATTATTTTTTTTTTTCCTGACAGACTCGTTTTCTTAACTGCTTTTCTCCTCACTTTGGATTTTGGTACTTTGGGACTTTTTTTTTTGTTTTTACACCAAGGACGCCTCGGTCTCACATTTGAAGTGTTTATGGTCATGTTTTGCGTCCACTTCTTAAAACTCTTGTTTCTGTGGCTTGCTTCAGTCATGTCATGTCATGTCATGTCGTATACTGAATACACAATGGGAGACGCACTGAACCCTGTGACACGAGCTGTCCCAGAAAAGAACAACGTGACTGGATGGAGAAGTGCAACGAGTTTGAAACCTCAGATGTTTGCCATAATGGTTGCCTCTTTTTGTAGGTTTTTATTTTAATTTTTTTTTTCTAATAAATTAGAAGTACATGGAGATGTGTGACCGGTTTAGCTTTTTGAATGCGGTATGCTGGATATAGAATTGTAATTGGTCTACTTGGGCATCAGTGATGTACCTGCAAACCTTTATGAATTTGAGTTTATGAATTTAGAGCTGTTTTTAAAGTTTTTAATCTCCTATTCATTTCTGTCCCTCTCAGAATTGGCAGGAGAGATGCAACTGAATGCAAAGTTCAAGACAGAGGGTGTTTTTTTTTTTTTTTTTTTTTTTTTTTTTTTTAAAAGCAAGATGCAAATATAAGTTGACTCATTGTAGCAGACTGAGTGCGTGGCAATGGCTTTCCCCCTTTCCTCTTGGTGGGTTAAATATAGCTTGGTGTTAGCTCTAGCAGCCCTAGCTGTCTGGCTTGGGGAAACGGGCTTTGACCTCCTGTGTGTATATAATGGAGGTTGAAAGGCTAGCACTTGCACGACATTACACAGCTAGCATGTTCTAATAGCCTGCCTCGTTGCTCCTACAGCCAACATGTCCTTTCCGCAGTTAACACTGTAATATCTGAAGTGCCTGCCCATGGGAGTTTAGAGAAAGAGCCATGATTTTAAATAAAAAGAAGGATGGCATCACTGTGAAACTCTGCAACATTCACAAACAATAGTAAAAGCAGCAGGCTGTTTGGCGGTTGGTCTCTTCCCCCCCCCCCCCTTTTCTTTTAATAATTGCCTCCCAGTCAGTTTCTCTGTAGTTGTACCCAACCTTTAATTTTGCCATGTTTGTGAGAAATGTTGTTTTTAATCTGAGTCAGCGTTGAGAAGAAGGGTTAATGGTCCGGAAGTGAGTTAAAGTGCATATGTTGTGACACTACTGTAACGTGCCTTGCCCATGAGCTAACCATTGACTCCCCTATTGTCGATGGGGGGGACATTGATATACTGAAGCGGAAACGTTCAAGTTTCTTTGCCCAGCCCATTCTCAGTTTACTGCGTAATCTCGTTTTTAGATGTGCAAATGTAGTTTCCTGTCTGGCATCCAGCTTGCTGGGTGATGCTCAGCTTTCTGTTCTTGTGTCCTTCCTGCCTGCAGACCGCCACCCTCTTTATTAAGTGTTGTAGATAATGTTGATGACTGTCTAATAAAGTTTATTATGAATGAGCAGTTTCTCTGTGTTTTTTATTTTATTTTTTTAAGATTCATGAAAAGTTAGTAAAAGGCCAACATGATTTTGTTCCTCATGAAATGTTTATTATTATTATTATTATTATTATTATTATTATTATTATTATTATTTTAATGATGAGTCTTTAAAGAGAGCTGGTTATTTAAAAAAAAAACAATGGCTTAAAGATTAGTTTAACTCTGTTCTAATTAGTCTACATTTGGAACAGATCACTGCATTAATGATACTGCAGGAAAGTATCTGGTATACTGCAGTGAAGTGTCTGGTATCAGGGAGTTAGCAGGGCAAAGCCAGCTCTGCTTTTCAATGATGAAGACCTCAACACAAGGTATCATTTTTGGCAACCACATCAATTTATTTGCTGTTTATAAATAAATAAATAAATAAATATACACACAGTATCTCACAAAAGTGAGTACACCCCTCACATTTTTGTAAATATTTGATTATATCTTTTCATGTGACAACACTGAAGAAATGACACTTTGATGCAATGTAAGGTAGTGAGTGTACAGCTTGTGTAACAGTGTAAATTTGCTGTCCCCTCAAAGTGTAACTCAACACACAGCCATTAATGTCTAAACTGCTGGCAACAAAAGTGAGTACACCCCTAAGTGAAAATGTCCAAATTGGGCCCAAAGTGTCAATATTTTGTGTGGCCACAATTATTTTCCAGCACTGCCTTAACCCTCTTGGGCATGGAGTTCACCAGAGCTTCACAGGTTGCCACTGGAGTCCTCTTCCACTCCTCCATGATGACATCACGGAGCTGGTGGATGTTATAGACCTTGTGCTCCTCCACCTTCCGTTTGAGGATGCCCCACAGATGCTCAATAGGGTTTAGGTCTGGAGACATGCTTGGGCAGTCCATCACCTTCACCCTCAGCTTCTTTAGCAAGGCAGTGGTCATCTTGGAGGTGTGTTTGGGGTCATTATCATGCTGGGATCATGCTCTGCTTCAGTGTGTCACGGTACATGTTGGCATTCATGGTTCCCTCAATGAACTGTAGCTCCCCAGTGCCGGCAGCACTCATGCAGCCCCAGACCATGACACTCCCATCACCATGCTTGACTGTAGGCAAGACACACTTGTCTTTGTACACCTCACCTGGTTGCTGCCACACACGCTTGACACCATCTGAACTAAAGTTTATCTTGGTCTCATCAGACCACAGGACATGGTCTCAGTAATCCATGTCCTTAGTCTGCTTGTCTTCAGCAAACTGTTTGCGGGCTTTCTTGTGCATCATCTTTACATTTTACAAATGGAGACACTTTGGGACTGTTGCTACTCTACCAAGAAGTGGGTGCCCAGTCAAAATGACACCAAGAGCACAACGAAGACTCATCAGTGAGGTAAAGAAACAACCCCGAATGACAGCCAAAGATTTCAAGGCATCATTGGAACTGGCTAACATCGCTGTTCATGAGGCTACAATACGTAAAACATTGAACAAGCAGGGTATCTACGGCAGGACACCACAAAGGAAGCCACTGCTTACTTAAAAGAACATTGCTGCACGCCTGAAGTTTGCAAAAGAGCACATTGACACTCCACAGCAGTATTGGCAAAATGTTTTGTGGACTGATGAAACTAAGATCGGGGGGAGGGGGGTGAACCAGTTATTAATTCTAAGGGTTCACTTACTTTTTCCACTGCCATTTTGAATGTTGAATGAGCGTGTTCAATAAAGACATGAGGGATCAGTTTTTTTGTACGTTATTATTTTAGACATATTATATTTGTCAATACCCTTGACTTAGATGAAGATCAGATCATATTTTATGACAAATTTATGCAGAAAACCATGCAATTCAAAAAGGTTCACGTACTTTTTCTTGCCACTGTATATGTGTGTATATACATACATACATACATACATGCATATATATATATATATATATATATATATATATATATATATATATATGAAAACCATGCACGGAATGGTGTGAAGAAGTAAGGGTGAGGCTAATTTCTTTGTAGGCCAGACTAGATTTGTGCAGCTAATAGATTAGGTCACATGATTACACAGAGTGAAACTCTCCATAAATTTGGGTTGATGTTTTTTTACGGCCAGCTTCTGTGACACATGGGTTACATAAAGTCATCGGCAGTGTTGGAGACTGTACATGTGAAATACAGAGTCTGGTGTAATGAATGTGAATAAACTGGATTATTTTCTCTCTATTTTCTTGGAGGAGAAACTTAAAGTAGATGGACTAAGTAGACATTGTCCACAAATGACACAAAAGGGCAAAATGATGGAACCATAAGTTTAGTGTTACTGCCTATCTGTCTGTAAGTGTGTGTGAGGTGATAGTTTGCTTCACATCATTCTTATTGCACCATTTGATGAGACCCTGTGATTATAATGCTTTGCTCAACCTTAATAATTTAATTCTCAAGCTTATTATATTAGATGTTAGTCCTCCCATCTCTCACTGCCTATTACTATATTTGTATCAGTTGAAATTGTTAGCAGTTTTAACAGTCAGTGCCTGTTTCCTTCCTGAAGTCTTGTTCCTCTGCTGAAAAGACGTTATCTTAACACTTGTCCTTTGTACTTGAGCTTGTCTCTAAACATTTCGTCCACATCTCACACACACGTAGCGGAAACTTTATCTCTAGACATAACATTTCAGAAGCCATGTAAGAGGAACAGGACCGCGCCGCGCCGTGGTCACACCGTGTCATTTGATTGGTTCCTGCGTGCTTTGCGGCTGCTCTGATGTAATTGAGTGCTTACGGTGAGCTCATTCCTGACTCTTAAGGCAAATAAAATGCTGCGGGTCATGGAGAGGAGTTCGTATCATGTTCCTGACGTCACTTTGGTTGCCATGGGTGTGTGTTTTGCATACACAGAGCATGCTGCTGCCTCAGTATGAAGTCACTCATCTCAAGTATGCAGCTTGGCGGGAACACTGTACTGTTTGGGTGTCTGGAACAGTACATTCCTGCCTGTGCTATTCTCCCAGAGTGCTGAAGGCCAGGAGCATCTGCACACACTTTGAGGAGAAAGTACTTCTTTGTGATTTAATTGTCTATTCAAGACTGAACCTAGCTGTTCTAACTTCAGTGGACAGGTGAAGTGCTTATTTGTGTGGAAAAAATTTTATTATGTCTGGTATAAATGTTTGGACTTTGTTTAGCAGTTTGAAACATATGGCATGTTATTGTCTGATGCAGTTCATCAGAACTAAATGAACAGCTGAAACCCTAAAACGGGGCTTAGAGCCAGAGCAATCAGTTGTGCTCTTCTGTAACAATAAAAGGTTTTATGGAGTGACCTGTATCTCACTGTGTGTTACGATGGTGGTCAAGACAAATGTGTCAGAGCTGAAATTTTGCATTTGCATCTGGCCTACAGCCTGTTATATATTCCTTAAATCAAAATCTTTCATCTCCTCGATTTTCTCTCCCAAAGCTCCCAAAAGTATCCTTCCCAGAGCTTGTGTGGGTGATCAAGGAAAAATGTAATTAGGGCCCAAATATAGCCTGTAACCTGGCACAGGATTGATGTGAATTTGTTCCTCCTTTACAATTTGGGCATGCAGATATTTTCTTGTCCATGGTAAGAAAGTTCAGATTGTGTGGTTTCCAGATTAGCAAATTCCCTCATTTTAGGTAAATCGTGGCCATGTTGTACTAGTTCGTGCCCACAATTTCATAAATCCATCATCCTTTTACTGTATGGTGATGACAGCTATAGCTGCTGTTATTGATGGAGACAATTTGATTGAGTTTTAGTTTGAGTTATAGAGACATTTCAAAAGCTTTACCGGCAACGGGATAGTATCTTGGGGGCTGGGCTTGAGCGTCGGCTCTGGTGAGCCCGGGAGTTAAAGGGGTCATGCATAGAGAGAACGATCCTTACTCCATGTTCTTTTCCAGGGCCTTGCAGCAGATCAACAATGAAGTCAACACCAGCCCCCAAGTCACCATATCGTCACTGGTAAAGCCCCCTGCCTCTCAGTATGTGATCTAGACACAAATTGGTAAAACATGGCCACGATTTACCTAAAACGAGGGAACAAAATGATAAACCGTGTTCATGTATTAATAAATTGTGGGAACAAATTCTTAATTCGTGTCCATGATATATTGTTTTTTTACCTGCGTGTCATGTGCGGAGCTCTGTAGGCATGTGGATGAATGTAAAGAACATGGACACTCTCATTTTCCAGGTTTGCTGCTCTAAGGTGTGTATTGTTTGACAAGCATGATTGAAGACTGAGACACATTCACTAGCTTGCCAGACCTTAATCCCAAAGAAAACTTGTGGGATTAATTGTAATATAGCAAGTGAAACACCAACATAGACACCATGAATTCTAGTGAACTGCTGATCCATTCAGTGAGAGAGTGGGCTTTGACTGGAAGTATTATGGGTAAGAAATGACACAATGTTTCAGTCTGACTGCAGTGTCAACATATTATTGCTCTTATAATGACAGTCCATGTTTGGGTGTCTACAAGCACAAAAAGAAAAAAAAAAATCTGAATTTGTCACCTATCCATCAGGTCTCCTGGGTAATGCTTGTCCAGTAGATTAAGATTAGCTTCAGTAATTACGCACTGTCCCTGCCACAAGCTTCAAGTGAAAAGTATATCTAATAGTAGGGTGACCAGACATTCTATTTCTTTATGAAACTGAAATTATTGGTCAGGCTGTGGTTTACACAATTTTATTTAACTTGTTACTATGGTAGACTACCTGACAGGATTAGCACTGTTATTATGGTGTAGGGAAATGGAACGTGGTGTTAGGAAAGAAATGACATTAATGTTTTGTCAGCAGAGCTTAGTTAACGCCATCCATTAACCCATCGTCAGTGCAAAATCGTTTGTATACACACCTGGCTCTCCAATGGACTTGTTCGCACTGTCCCTGACTTCAGCTCGAAGTAATTGATCCATTTAGATGTGTTTAGTTTCTATAGCACACCCAAACACAACGTCTTTCTACAGCATTTTCACCAAGCAAAAACTCCAAGGGAATGTTTTACACTGTAACTGTCTCCTGTTTAGTCTGCTGAGAAGAAATCAAATCTTGTTTACATTCAGATGAAAAAACGTCTGGGTCAAGAGCAGCCTCCCAACCAGCAGTTACCGAGTTGCACTGTACAACAAGCTGAATAAGCTTGTAAATGTTTGTACAAAGACATACCTAGCTGAGCTGCTTTACATGTGGTCTTCCCTGGGCCTCACACACATCAAGAAGAATGAATCTGCCTCGGTGTACTGGGGAACGCTGTTTTGTTTAAACACACTTCTGGCTTTTACCATTCCATTGCACAGCCATAAAAAGAGTGCGAGTCTAAATCCTAAAGC
Organism: Ictalurus furcatus; assembly: GCF_023375685.1. Taxonomy (NCBI): domain Eukaryota; kingdom Metazoa; phylum Chordata; class Actinopteri; order Siluriformes; family Ictaluridae; genus Ictalurus; species Ictalurus furcatus. The sequence goes on along the minus strand of NC_071269.1, from coordinate 17,045,302 downwards.
ACAAGCATACAGGCAGTGTACAGTTGAAAAACTGTCCATTTGTCAACTCTTTTTGCAGCGTATCCTTACAAAAGTCATAATAAGGGCTAGCATGTATAATCGAATGCTAATATTGTCTAAAGGAAGTAAAGATAGACTCATGAGATCACACAGGATGCCACCTAAAGTGAGAGCACTGCAGGCAGACATGCTCTTGCAGCCCAGCTAAGTTTAGCTCTCTGACCTGACATGTAAGCGTGATGGGAGAGGAATATGACATCCTTTTTAAGGGCTTGCTGTGACTGAACACCGGAGGTGCTATTTCAGACACTAATCTCATGGGTACTGTGGTTGTGTGTGTAAATATGTTATTGGTCATCTGAGCAAAAGGACCTCCAGGAGAAAATGTAAATGACTTACAGGAAAACAAGCAAGAAAAGGACATCTAGATTGGGCTGCTTAATTTACAGTGGATAGTTTGAACGTGACGGAATAAAATGTTAAGTCAATATTGCTTCCAGCTGTAAATGACATTAATGCTCTTAATGTGAAAGTTTTAGGAGCTCAAGTGGGGTCAAGGACACACACACACACACACACACACACACACACACATACACACACACAGACACACATACAACCATTAACCACTTGAAGGTGCTGAGAAACAATTGAGACATATCAGAAAATTTCTGCACAGAAACGGCCAGGAGAGGTTTTTTAAATTTTTTTTTTTTTAAATGTACTGCCAACAATGATGACCTATGTGCCTTGACTGAGATCTAAAAGCACAAGAGAGTGGGAATGTGGGAAAGGTTTGTGTGAACAGGCTGTCCCAGCTGTAGACATAATGCCAGAGCTGACCTGGAACTGCTGGCGGGGAATGCGGTGCACGGATGAAGGGTAATAAGTTACCCAGAATTCAGTAGTCCAGAGGGGAGCATGAAAGGGTCATCGGCTTCAAGGAGCCTTATACCCAATAGAGACCAGTAAATTCACATGTAGACTTTGTTGTTCTATAATGGGTGTAAATTATACCCAATGATATGACAACAGTGAGTTCTACAGTCTGCTTCAGTCCAGCCGTGGTGTCTGACCACCTCAAATTAAAAGCTTTTGTAAGGAATTGCTCCATGTGGAGCTTCACTAAGTGCACTGATATTTCACAAAACCACAGTGTCAACACCTTATTGCTCCTATAATGGCAATCTGTGTTTGGGTGTCTGCAGGCACAAAAAAGATTTTTGATACCACATATCCATCGTGTGTCCAAGCTATTATTAGTACTGGTTATTATGTTCTGTCTGTGCTGTAAGCTCTGAGTGAGAAATCTGTGTAATATTAGGATGACAAGATGTTCTGTATTTTTTGGACATGTTCTCTTTATGAGACATATGAGAGGTCAAGCTGGGGATTACGTTTTACACAGATGACAGGTCAAAGATATATTTTTGTTGGTTAAACGCATGACTGGTATAATGATAACGACAACAACAACAACACTAATAATAATAATAATAATAATAATAATAAAGGAACAAAAGATTGTGGACACCTTCCAGATTTAGTCTCCCATTGCTGTTATAATAACCCCCACTCTTTTGGGAAGGCTTTATGCTAAATTTTGGAGCATGGCTGTTGGGATTTGCGCTCATTCAGCTGCAATAGCATTAGTGAGGTCATGCACTGATGTCGGTGAGGAGGCCTGGGGCACAGTTGGAGTTCCAGTTCATCCTAAAGGTGTTCAGTGGGGTTGAGGTCAGGGCTCTGTGCAGGCCACTTGAGTTTTTCCACTTCAACCTTGACAAACCATGTCTTCATGGAGCTCACTTCGTACACAAGGGCAATGTCACACTGGAACAGATTTAGGCTCCTTAGTTCCAGTGAAGGGAAATTGTAATGCTACAACATACACAGACATTCTAGGCAATTCTGTGCTTCTCAACTTTGTGGCAAAATTTGGAGAAGGCCCACATGTGGTATGATGGTCGCTTGTTCACATACAATTGGTGTATATGTAAATACAATAACAGAGGATGGATAGCATGCAAGAGCAAAAACAAAGGACATAGGAACCATAAGCAGGAGCAGGACACCATGTATGGGAATGGGATGGGAATTCAGATGCAAACAAATTTTAGGCAAGGTGCTAAATAAAATTTATAATTTAAACAGAGTACAGTGCAAAAGTTTTTATGCCCGTAGGATTCTTTATGATCACAAAGTAACAAAATGGTGTAATAATGTAAGTCATGACATGCACTAGTACAGAAATCAAAGCAATACCATTTCAAAAGTTTGTAGCTCTCTTTCCTGATGTGATCTAAATATTTTCTAATAACTTGTATGTCTACATTTTGGCTCTCCAACCTGTTTTGCATTCTCCTTTGGATCCTCTCAGAGCTATGTTGATTTAACCTTCTGGTTTAGATTGTAGTCTTGTTGCAGGATAAACCCATATTTCATTTTTAACTTCCTGGAAATTTTTTGTTAGGTATAAATTGTAAAAAAAAAAAAAAGTACGTCCTGGGAGGTGCACACTTTTGCACTTAACTCTACATTCCACAGCAAGGAGAATCTACAGCAAATAGCTGAATAACAATAAATCTAATGAAGGTTTAAGTTGCTTGCTTACTTATACACCCCCCCCCCCCCCGAGAACACGGGAAAAAAAAAATACTGACTGACCTACATGGTCTTAGAATAGACAATGTGTTCTCTGTAGCTTTATTGGCATAGATAGATATACTGTACTTGATTGATCCCGCTAGAGAAATTGTTAAAATTAATATTAGCATAATGGTATAATATTATATCTTGTTTTAAGCTAAATAGAATGAACAAAAGTATTAGAACAACACAACAAAAGTAATAACAGAACATACTAAACAAGCCAGTGAGTACTACTGAACATTTAATGGGACTCTGATAAGGTTCAGTGAGGTCAGAGTGATGAGTTTAAGGTTAGGATGGTCGTTAGACTTTTTCTTGGCATGTCAGCACTCTTGAATCACACTCTGTGTTATTGGCTGGCTTTTTGGACCTCTGTGTCCAGAACAAGGAGAGTCTCAGCTCTTAAAACTCATCATTGCAGCCAGTTCTCCAGATAACTTCCTCCAACAGCTTGATTTGTCCATTATATTTATATGCCCTTGTGTTCTTGTAATACAAACATCAGAAGTTTATATTGTAAATAAGGATAAAAGAATGGAAATTGAAAGTTGTTATTGAACCTACTTCAGGTCATATAATAAAATTTTATTGTTTCCTGTGAATAAAACCTGATCTGACATGGTACCCTGTTGAAAAGGTTAACAGTAAAGCTTTTTGTAGAGAATATGTCCTCTTTGGTAATGTTCCCATAACCACGGCATATAAACAGAATCCTGCTGGAAACTGGGGGAAATCCAGAGTGCTCACCTCACCTCCAGAATTTGTCTACCGCCGCCACGGGCCAGATGAGAGAAGTCTGTCTGAAACACTTTTCCGACACTGCACATGCCTGGGTTTGGTCAGATTATCGCCTGTCTTTGCTGTCTAGACGACACATTATAGTCAGGTTCGGAGAGTATTTTGTCTAAGACGTTACACAGGATAAAAAGAGAATTACAGTAGACCATATTTCAACACTCATCCTGCTAAGCTCAGACTGATAAATGTCCAGCAGGTTTCCCCCCCCTCTCTATGTGCTTATCTGGGCAAAGTGACAAAAGATATTTCTGTTAGTCTGCTATGATTGTGTATGAAACAAGAGAATCTCCTAGATTTTTGCAAGTAAGGGGTAGAGTGAGATCAGACATGTCTTATTTCAGGAAAATGTTGCTGGCATTTAATAAATCATAAAAATGTGTGTATGTGTCACCTTTCATACTCGTGCATATTGTATATGTATAATACTGTACATTCACATGCAAGACTTTAAATATACAGTGTAACCTATAATTTATGGTAGGAGTATTGTATAGGGCAGTGATTCTGCCAACTGGAATTACAAATGAGTTTAGAGCAAGGATTTGGTGTATTTTTGTCAGACATGAGTATGTAAAAAGTGCAGGAATGGCAGAATTGGATTTGTATGGGAGAGCCAGGGCGGTGTGGATCCCCATGGCTGTGCTGGAAGTAAGGAGTCAGGTTTTTTTTAAACAGCACTCTGTGTCTAGTGCCAGAAAGGAAGCAAGGACTCACATGTCAGCAGGGTCTCACGACTATTTCTCTCTTTCTCCCCCATGTCCAACAACAAGCTGTCCAGGAACCTGTGGTAAATTAGCTGCTCCAAACCTATGACCTGAAGACTAATCCTCTTAAGACACTTGGCACACAGAATGGAGCAGAAATATAATTCTTTGGACAATGTACCAAATTCATCCTCAGCATGCTTTCCAAAACCAAAAACACGACAGCTTAAACTTTCACAGCCTCTAATGACAGAAGCACCATTTTGTTGTGTTCTGTTAAGTATTAGTCACATTTATTTTACTAGCTTGTAGAAATAAGAAGAATGCTTGGCTCCACTGTTATTCCACTGTATTACACTATGTAGAATAAACCATAAGAATGTTTCAGCCATAAATAAAAGTAATTTAGACTCATAAATGCACAATAGTTGAAAGGGGGTTTAAGAGGCTGTAACATTGGCCATTTATTACTTTTCCAGCAAATACATAATCAGCATGGCCACCTGTTCTGTGAAGCTTAGGATTCATACGTTTGAGTGCACTTTATTATGGTACGATGAAACCAACATGACATTTAATGCAAGCTAGGCTTTACCGGGCCCTGTAGGATTTTCCGATCACAGAAATGAACGCAAAATCATGCAAACTCCGCAATAATATTTGGAGCCGCTTACAAATTTTCAAAATGACCCGCAGCTTTTCTGCAGATTCGGGCCAAGACGCATCATGTGACGTCATCACAACGCGCATTCAGCCAAAGTCCTCTTCGATTCATGTGCATCGAACATAGTACAGCTAAAAGGTTGCATTTACCAACAAACTTCACTGTCACAAAAGACTGTGTGAAACAATTTTGGGCAATTCAAGTAGTATTCCACAAAAAACACACAAAAATTTAATCACACATTTTGAAGGAAAAAAAAAAACATAGCAAAATCAAACATTTTTGACAGCAACAATCACAAAAAATGCTGCAAAATCCTGTATGGCCTGCTTTGCAGATGATCACAATGAGAAAAAATAGTTTCACAATTAATTTAGATATTAATTGTGAAAAAAATAAAATGGCATTTCTGAAAGTGATATAAATCTGGTCTTTTATTAGACTAACTGGATTTTTCCAAATCTGTCTAGCCGTTTACAATAATAATTCTTAATATTATCCTTAAACACTGATATCTTGTTGTGCTCTATGAAAAGTCATATCTTATGTCTTAGATTTTGTTGTAGCTGTTTTTGTGCTCTAATTGCCTGCTCTAAATGAAAGTTTGAGCCTTAAGACTTAACATAGTAAATATGTGACTATTTTAAGCCATTAGCCACCTTAATTAGGCAAATTAACATAAATGAATTATGCTATGGCAACATTTGTGTCTGCTAATAAAGATAATTATTGATCTAAACTCAAGTGCTGTAATATACAGACTATGCTATTATAGGGATTGTCCAATAGAATTTTGTTTTGTAGATAAACTCTAAAATAGTGGAACATTTTTCATATTTTCACCCAAGAGACAAGCAGGTTGCAAATCTTTTCACACAATTGTAAACAAGCTTATAAGAATAGATTATTTACAAGTATAAATATTGTGTGTCAGTGCTTTGTGTACACTCCTATACCAGCATGCACAAGTGTGGGGGATAATTTTGTCCATATGTCTGCCAAACTCAAGGGCATCAATGCTGTACCACCCAGGAGAGGGCAGGAGGACAGGAGGTGCACTTCTGAGGAGTAACCGAGGCCAGTCATGGAAAAGAGTGTAATTGCTGCAAATGGCTGCCAAAGGCGATTTGAAAGTGGAAAAATGGCAAACTAGACTGATTAACGAAGACGCAGTTTGTTTAAGTGTCCCATTTAATTAGGCAGCCAATTCATTATAGTGAGCAGCAGTAATTACTTCAGTCCTCCATCATGCGTAAAAGAGAAGGAGGGCTAAGGGTGTAGCTGGGGTCAGGGTGGCTGAGGCAGGTGGGGGGAGGCTGTGGTCCAGACTGCTGAAACTTCTGCATGGAATCAAAAAAACATTGAGACTGACTCAAGTACTGCAACTCAGCAGTCGAATTACATCATCAGTACCTCTTCCTCATATTGGAGTTTCAGGTCAAATGCTGTGGTTTTCTTTGTGTCTAAATATAACTGTCTGTCTGGTAAAAGTGCAGCAACAATCTACACAGACGATGGCTAAACGTTTTATGCAATGGGCTTTTAAGCGTTAGTGGGTCATTATGCGATTTTATTTTTCATATTTCATTTTAGATTAATGTTAACAACATGTCTACATGAAACAACCAAAAAGAACTTCTGAAACTACATTCAGTAGAATAAATACTCTAGACTAACATTTGTGCTACTTCAAATCTTTACAATGGTATAAAGAAGCAAGGCTGGGGCTGGTTTCTTGCTAGCCCAGGCTGCATATTAATGCAGGGGGTTTGGGTTGTGATATTTTTGGCCTACTTCACTGACACATCTGTATCACATCATTAAGTGCATGTAAAATACAGTCACAGGTGTAACTAATATGATTCAGGTGGATTATTTACACTATCATCAATCATTTTCCTCAAAATCCCTTTGGAGGAGAAACTAAAAGTAGATAGACTAAACACACATTGTCCAATTAAAGTACAAATTATACACACAGAGAGATGGCAGACTTTTGATGTGTTTTGGTTTGAATGAAAGGGATACAACTTTTCTGTTTACCATGTTGGGTATTCAGAGGAAACACGCCATGAACTCAGAAAAGCATTATGGAAATTAGTCATCAATGCAGCTGCTTATCTGTCTAAGTCTGTTTGTGGGTGTGTTATAATTTGCGCCACATCATCTTATTATACCATCTTGTGATCTGATATAATGCACTACTCAACCCTAATAGTTTCATTGTCAAGCTTTTGATAGATATTGATAGACATCTTAACCCTCCCTTTTAATATCATGACCTGCTTTCCCCACCAGAATGCTATCATTAACTTTATAAACTAAAGTTGCACTACTAAGGCCTGCACCCCACTACAAAATGTATTGCTGTATTCTTAAAATACAAAGCATTTATATGTTGTAGTTCATACTGCGCCCTGGTGTAGTCATGTGTCTGTAACACCCTTATGTACAAAGGTGAGTGTATGAATCACTGTTCTTTGTAACAACATAAATGATGTCATTCTGCATAGGGCTACTGGAATAACAGGCAGATCTAGTTACATTTTAGATACATTTATGACTGATATCGACTATACATAGCTAAGCAAACTTGCAAGACATGCAACCATGTCTGTAGCACACCATTAATGTCCTCATATACCCCCTAACCCCTGCAGAGAGGGCTCACCATTTTTCGCATTTTATTCCATTGTTCAAGGAAAGCGTTTCAGGCATGGACTGATAATATACCGTAGGAATGCTTGTCACAAGCAGATTTTAAGTGTCCTTTGGTCTGTGTTTGCGAATGGTGATTAAAGCCATGTGGGCGAGAACATGAGGGAGCGCCCAGTGCCGGGAGCTCATGTGAGCAGGCCACTTCCTGTGGAGAAATTATTCGCAGGCCTCTGCGGTTCACAGCTCTCCCTGTTGGCTAGACATCACAAGCCCCCAGCCAGACACCACAACACACTGTTTTCTTTTTTCCTTGCTTTTTTCATGGCCTTGACCACACACGGAAATTTAGCTGTGCTGATCAGCTGTGGAAGATGGGCACAGCTGAAGGCGCTAGAGAACAGGCATGCTGGATTGCTTGTCTCTGGCCTGGCTGGGCATGTGTGGCTGGTTCAGGGGCATTTCCTGGGTTCTGGGATGCTGGAGGTGAGGGAGGACAAGGCTGACCTCAGGCTCTGCAGGAATGATGGACTGCATGCTGAGACAATTAGCTGTCTGGATGTCATGTTGAAATCAGACCATTCGTGACAGACCATAGGGGCCAGCGAAATCTGAAAATATGCTCACACTGAATGATGCATAGCACAGCTTATTGGTGTGGAACTAGTTTAGCACTACAATTTTTATGAAGCAGCAGGGTCTATAAACCCAAAATAGACTACAGATGGAGAATTTATCAGTCTGCAGATCTCTGTTCAAGGAGCGGAGGGATGAATTATTTTCAGACTTTCATGGTGTAGAACTTATCTCTAATGTAATCTGAGCCCAATTAGAGCTCCCAAACTTTTGAGTGTGATTGCTTAAGAGCTCAGCAAACTCTTGATTTACAGCTGAACATTGAGAATAGAAAGGATATCTACAGACAGTGCAAGTGAGACCCTTCTGCATGCAGAAAGATGAATGTGTGAGTAATGTAATGATAACAGTGTGCAGGTGGCTTCCTTTAATGTACTCATGACTATGGCATTTGTCTTTAAAGCAAAACCTTGAACCAGACAATCTCTGCGAAATAGCTCTTGTTCAAAGCAACAGAAGAATCTTATGTCATAGACATTATACAATCTGCTTAAGTGGAGTAACATTATGAGCATGAATATTTGAGCTAGATAACATGTAATACTGCTAACTACCCTTAGCTAGAATTCTGAAAATGCCTGTATAGATGTGCCAATCTTCACATCTGTAACTAGCCTATTGCTAATGTGTTCCCCATTTAACCAGGATTTATATTTATTCAACTTTGTACTGAAGACCTATAGCTATCTAATATTAATGACCTATGTTGATTACCTTGAACATGGGGTTCTTAGGCATGGACAGTCTGGCTCAGAGCTCCACCTCATCTCATAATAAACTAATGATAATAGGTGATCTCAGATCTCAGATAATCAGGGAAATATACGTAACTGCATACTTTGATCCTCTACTCTTGACAAATGTGGCACACAGGTTTAATGTGAAAAAAGATTAGTGCACTGTTTCCCAAAGTGGGGTCTGGTGATTTACTATCTTTTTTATTTTAGTTAAAGCAGTGAAAATCACACTGCACCATTAGCAAAGTTATTATATTTAATATTAACTTCTTATAGTTATTAACTTGTTTGACTGTTCGCTTGAATTGAAAAGGTTTTCATTCACAACTGAAAAGCTCAAAATAAGTACCACTTTAAATAATATCAACTTGGAGCCAATGTGTTCGGGACAAGAAAGCTCTACAGCGAATATAAATAGACAAATATTATTGCATACACTGAAATGCTTATGAATATTTTTATTTATTATTATTATTATTATTATTATTATTATTATTATTATTATTTTATACAGTTAAAGGGGTCCCTGGCTACAAAATGTTTGAGAATTTCCAGAATAGTGCATACATTTAACTTTTAAAACTCCAAGACACTGTGGGTGGTTCCACATTTATTACTTACTTTAAGAACACAATACTATACACTATATAATAGTCTTTAGTGTTTGTCACACTTTACTCTAAAGTCTATACAGAGAGATATTTTAATGCACACTCAGAATAGACTGCTGATTCTAAAACAAACAAAACAAACAAACAAACAAACAAACAGACAGACAAATAAATAACCATGTAAAATGCTCCCAAATGTTGCTATTTGTTAATTACTTCCAAGCAAGATTACAGTGTGAATAAAGGAGATTATAGGAGAGATGTCAAAACAGAACTAAATAGATAGAGATGGTAGAGCAGAGTTCTAGCAATACCTGTGTTGATTTCACAAACCTCATACATACCAGCTAGGTCAAGCTGGTGCCCTGAAGGCATCATACTAATTTTAAACCCTTAGACAATACCTCACCGACTTTGAGCACAAGTATGTGGATAAACTGTGATGCCGTCTATGGAAAAAAAAATCACAAGAATGTCCAACATGTGTTTGTCTTAAAGCAGCACTAGAGGTTGTTAAAAAATTGTTCGAATGCTTAGATGTGAAATGAAAAGCAAATGTAGAAAAGGTTCAAATACAGGATAAAATGGCTGGTGCCATAGAAAGGAGCTGCGGGCTGTTAATGTGAAAACTATTTATCACAACGTCTGTGTGCCAATAAAATTCAACCGGCATAGACAGACATCATAAACCGTGTTTCCTGTTAAGGTGACAGAGCTGCAAAATGGGGTTACTTGGTGTCGAGGATTGTAGCATAACTGAACTATGGTGAAAATTGTACCTGTCGAGGTTACGAACCATAATATGTTTGCTAGGGTGGATTTTTAACTGTTTTCCTATTATGTATCTGTAATGGTGTGCAGGAAAATAGCTATAGTTCAATCCATATTCTCATTGCTCAATGTTTTTTATTTATTTATTTATTTATTTACATAAAATAGATATAAAAGATATGATTTTACAATACTCCTAAGATATGATCATGCTAGAACTCCTACGTCTCTTCTTGTCCTAAGTATCATAATATCATGCTTTTGAGTACAGATAATCCTATGAGTGATGAGATTTTCCTTGATTACAGGTAATTTTAATATTGCTCACAGCCACAAAGCCCTTGGACCAGGCTGCTTGAGGCTTTTTATGTTCAGTGAACTCAAAAATCCTTTTCTATTGACTATAAGAAAATAGTGCCATGTTGAAAATGAGCCATTAACGTATAATCATTTAGAAGAAATGGAATTCACTTGCACTTCATGGAATGACATTTCCTGAAAGTTAAAATTTGCCTACTTTTCTGGGATGAAACAGAGGGAAAAACATTATTGTCCTCAGTATCGTACTGTGAGTGTTTTTCTGATCAAAGACCACAGATAAAAGAAAGCACTATGCAAAACATTCTAGAGCAATTTCAGACTAATTCAATCAAGTTAATAAGCAACATTAAGGGAAAGGCACACTATGTAAGGTTTCAGAGATGTCTTTACCACTAGATAGCTGCTGTCATATTTATAACTGTCCTACAGTAACCCTCATGGGGCTGGGCAGGAGACAGCTATTCTGAGTCAGAAACAGTTTTTCGTCATTGTCCTTACATAAAATCTAATCTACTCAGTCTAATTTACATTCCTCCCTTTTATGACACAATCATGTCACCGTGTCACTACAGGTTATTCCTCAGTCAGCAAAGCCATGAACCTGTAATGATACAGTACAGACGTGTGCAAGTTTGTAGCCCATGTTTTTTTTAAAAACAAATAAAACAAAACAATTTATTTACAAATAAATAGAATTCCATGAAGTTAAAAAAAATAACGTGATTATTTCCTTTAACAACCTAAAACAAATAATAATAAAAAAAGAACTGAATAATCATTTGAAAATAACCTAAAGCAAGAGGTTAAACTTTTGTAGACTCACAATATGACTGGAAGAAGGCTCTCTATGACAGCTGTTCCAGTTAGAACAGATATTCCAAGAAGAATGTACAGAGAATGAAACTGACTGTGGTTACTCAGTAAGTTTAGTGAGCAAAAAGGTGGGTGTAAGAGTCAGATATGTATGATGTATGTATAATATTATACTATCATCCAGATTAGTTGGTTATGCTTTGCATTAAGATTCCATAACTAATATTATTTACAGAATTAGCTAAGAAATCATGAACTTTAGCATTAATACACCGTAAGCAATGTTACAAAGTAGCAAAGTTATTTAATTGCATTTGTTTCAAGGTTAATGAATTCAATATGTAACCCAAAAATAATTCCACATTAATGATCAAAAACATTCTATTACAGCATGTTCCTACATGTTGATAATGTTTAGTGAACTCCAGGTGTAAATATTGTTCTGAATTTTATTATTTTACAACCTCAAACATGTACCTTAAAGTGTGGTTCACACTGGTCATTGTGGGCTTTGCTTGACTCATTTATAGTATAAACATTGGTTAATGTACATAGGTGCTGAATTTTTTTGAGGGGGTTGTTTGGTTTATCATTAAAAAACACAGAGTTGATTTGTTCATGGTATTAATGGTGCATTAATGCTGGAGTTCATGGTTTATTCATGTCAAATACTGTCAGTTAAGAGAATCTTTATATAGAGTGCAACCAATGTTTTCACTGTTAATATTTTAACATACACTATTTGATCACTTCTTTTACTTGTGATAATGAAGGAAAACCTAACATTGTAATTGTCTTGGTAAACATAAATGACTTTGTCTTCTTCACTTTTTTTTCAAACTTACGCACTTAACTGTATTTATACACAGTCTGTTTTTATTACTTTTCGTTTCCTGAAGGAATATGCTGTTGTTGTTAACCTCTTAATTTGTTTTCAGACTCTGAACTTTGGCCCTAATTATATTACCGTAAGTTAGATTTCAAGATTTATTAACCGTGAACGGACAGATGATTCAGATCTTAAATTAATTTTCTTCGTTCCGGAATTGTTCACAGAAAACAAGTGACGGCATATCATATGGTTGAAGGAATTAGAGACTTTATCTGTTGTGCTGGCAGGGTGATGGTAAACAAGTTATCTACCTCACAGTGCCCACAGAAAGAGTGAGCAGAAAATAAGGCTTTCTCTGTACTGTGTCTGATAATGATAATGATCAGCCCGACCTAATCAGAAATTATTACCAAGAGCCAGGAAAACACTTACAAGCATTTTCAAACAAACATGTGATTGGTGTAAAGGGAATGAACTGTGCTGAGGCTCTGTGGCGAGAAATATATTCTGGCAATAATTTGGTGATATTCAATTGGGATGAATTTCAAGTCTTGAACTTGGTGAGTGTACAGGGTAGTTCTACATTCTTTCCTTGGTGAAGTATCCAGACAAATAGGCATTTGTTTGTGGTTGTAGCCACATGAATCTGTCTGCAGGGCCTTGCATTCGTACACAGAAAAGACAAAAGCTGCTTTATTGAATGATGGGAAGAAATATAGATCAGTATATTATTTACAGGAGGAAGCAAAACATTCATGAATGGAAGCCATTGTGACAGTCATCCGAAAGTGCATATGTGGCTGAGACACGATTATGTTTCCTGTGGTGGAGAGGCCATATTTTGTGCTTCAAATGGACCCGTTTTTAAGTGTCCTGAAGCCTTCAATGTAACTGGAGACCATATGTGTAATAGGGAAGAATTTTAATAAAATGACAAAACCATCACTGTGTGTGAATTTGCAGTAAGTCAGGCATATTAACAGCACTTACACACGCTTGGTATAGAGAGTCATTTGACTCCTGAGTGTGGTTTTTGTCATGCGTTTTATTCCTTGTGTCAGGGTTGAAGTATGAGCGAGAGAGAATGGTAAAGCAATCATGCAGCTGGGTTCCCTTCTGTATGTCAAGCTATAGAGATTTACCTCAGAAAATGTCTCCTCTACACATAAACCTCAAAAGGAAGAAAGCTGGGTGGTAGAAGAGTCCTTATAAGACATGCGAGAGCATGCTGTGTGTGTTTTGGGGGTTTTTTTTTATCATCTTCGTGACAGTTTTGAAATAGTGGGGACATTTGTATATCCCCATGATAAAAGAAAGAAAGAAAAACACTACAAAACTAAACAAATTTCATTTTGGTTACTGATGATAAGGTTAGGGTTAGCTTAGGCACAGCATTAATTAGCTACATTAATAATTATGTCAGTGGAAGGTCCTCACAAGGATATTAAGACAAATATATGTGTGTTTGTATGTGTGTCCTGTATGCCACAATAGCAGCTTTATAGGCGTATGGCCTGCTTCATAGAGGAACATAAACAACTATATTAACAGAGTCATTAAAGCATGAAGGCTGTTTTTGTATCTCTTGTGTAGTTTTCAGTGAACACTAAACATCAACATTTTGTATCGGTGGTATGTGCTTGTAATTAATTCCAATGTCTTAATAAATGGCTGGATAAAGAGCTGATTCTTTCAATGTTACAAGGAAATTTATGAGGAGTGAGAAGTTTCTTTTGGGATGGTTGTTTCCCAGTAGTCCTGCTGTGGGTTTGCGACTAGCTGTGAGAAACAGCTGGATTTTCTTCTCTTTCTCAGAAAGAGAGCGAGAGACACACATTATGGGCACTTAAATCACTCTATATAATTTATTTACTCTTTGTTTATTTAAACCCATCTTAAAAAGCCACTATGGAATGTTACGAGTACAAAGCCAAGAGCAATGCGAGGATAAATTTGCATTGTTTTACAGGGTCTGTCTGCAGATCATACACCACAAACACTGTGTCCCTGTGAGGAAGCCTTCAATTAGGAGGAAGGGATTTGCTGGCATTCATAGGTACACATGCAATTTTGGTAGTAATCTAGCTAAGAACAGTGTACCTGACAGGATTTCTGAGAAAACTTTAGGTAATGTTCATAAATTCATAATTTATGGCTACTGCTAGCCAGCTAGGTAACATGAGCAAATCTAAATATGTTTTCTGAGAGAAATATTCTCATCTTCATCAATGGTCACACCTAAAGCCAGAAAGCTAGCTAGCTAACCCAAGCTAACATGTTAGGATTTCTGTGAAGATCTTTAAGACATATTCAGGAATGTTTATATAATCTTTCACTAGCACAAGCCAGTAAGGTAACATGAGCTAATCTGACAGGATTTCTGAGGGGAATTTAAGTCACATTCATAAATGTTTAAAATCTTCACTGCTTGCTTCTCTCTATGTGACTAGCACAAGCTAACATCACAGGATATTTCTGACAGTGATAAAATGTAAGCCTGTTCAGAAATGTTTAATAGGCGTATCTTTCAGGCATATATTGTCTTAAGGATTCACCCTTGAGCCTTCTTGGATTATAATGAGTGGGGTTATGCATAAAATTAGCAGTGTTATCCCTGCTGAAAAATCCAGCTTGGTCTGATCAGCTGCAGAGCTAATCAAGCTGGTAGACCACCTTTACCATTATTAGTCTAAATAGATCAATAATTGAAAATTTCTTGATCTTGACTGTTGTGTTATGTTCTCAAAAACACCCTGACTGTGATCACTGGTAGCAATAATTTCAAAAACGGTTTCCATCTACCATCTAATTAATGGAACATGCAGTGTGCCCTGGGCCATGCAGGCTGTGCAGCTGTACTTTCTGAACCAATCTCTCTCTGGCCTGTCAATGTTCATGGCTGGAAAACGTAATTCAGTCTGAAGAGTAAACTCTAGAGGCTTGTCAACCTGGCTGTGTTTAACAAGCAGGTGTTCGGGTTTGCCCATTCAAAGAAAATAAATAAATAATTAACAATAGTAAAAAATAGACCACTGTCACTCTTTGCCTCTTTGCCCTAACTGTCTCTTGGCAACCAGTTGCTAAAAGACTTTCAGTTCACTTATAAAAACAAAGACAATGGCAGACCACAGTTTTTATGATAGTCTATTATGACACTTGGAAAAGCAGCCAGCATTGCTCTATAAGTACACCAAATAGCTCCCTGTCACTCGCGCAGCCAATTCCATGCCTGTTTTATGAAACAGTGAGTCATTCTCAACCATTTGATTCATGGGTAATTCCCAGTGTGTTTTCCTGAAAGAATTTACTTAGACAAAGTTATTTGATTTATTAGATCACATTCTCATGAGTAATATTTAAGGGAGGTAAACAACAGAAGCCTTTATTTGTCCTTGTATCCATGTTTGAAGATGTACTTGTTCCTATAATCTTATTATGAGCTTGGGGTTGTTTAGGAAGATAGTCACTGAGTTTGGGAAAGGGAAGGATATTTTACAGAGGCAGATATTGTTCTCTGATGTACATACAACATGCTGATGCAGACTGGACATCTTGTCCATTTAGTAATGATGTCTAAAAAAACACACTGGCGTCAACAAGGGCCTTGGCAGCCATGACCTAGTAAGGGTCTCTTACTATGTCATGGAGTGAGCTGTGTTTTTCCTTCACTAGGTGGCAAAAATTCATGGTGAAGTAGAGCAGAATGGAAATTAACCCTATCCTTTACCCTGTAATACGATTGCTGACAAAGCATATTGTTTACATTAAAAGCTCAATGTAACGTCAATCCCCTGAATGTGTTTAAAGATTACCCTGAGGTGAGAACCGAACAGACAAGGCAACATACAGATAAACATGACACTCTACAACAAATAATTATAGTTTTGTAGTTATAATCTAAATGCCACAGTAGTGGCACACTGTGGGAGTATTTTTAAAACTTCTGCTTTCACACAAATCAGGCGCCAAAACACAGCCTCACATACACGCCAAAAACACCAGGCTGTCAAAGGGGCCATGATCCAAACTGGTAGAAGCTGAGTGTGTGTGAGTGTATCCAAAGTACAAGGGGCTTTTTCACTCTCATTCTTTGTTGGCCATGTGCTAAGGTGTTAAGTTAACTTTTTTTTTTTACTTGAGAGATTGATTGTGATACAATGAACAAAACTCTTTTCATTTTCAAACCCAAATCTGCTGGCAAACAATTGGCAAAACATTAAGGATTTTGTGCGTTTGTGTTCCAAACTTTCGTAGCTTAAATAGTAATATTCATAAACACTATGCACATTCTGGAGAGTATGGAATAGCTTCTGCACCAAGGTGAAGCTGTAATTGAATTCAATGCAGAGATTTGGTGATGCTATAATAAATCGGTGCCAAGGCAGCAATTGTCAGTAGCACATCAAATGAGACTGATGTACATCTCCAGTTTATTGTGAGTTATTCTAGCAAACTCTCTAGTCTGACAATATTTACAGGGAATAAATCAGCCTGGGTGAACATGCACACTAGAAAAAGGTTACAATGCGGACAGTGTGAGAGTCTACGTCTATGATGGCTAATTGAATGTAGTTCATGTTGGTATGATGAACAAAACATCTTGTTCACTTCGAGATCTGAGATTTATATGCTTAATTCGGTTTGAAATCTAATGCAAATAAATTATAATTATTCCCCCAGTTTATTCTGGTGGTCTGTAGTAATAAGCCATAAGTTGTCAAAAGAATGTAAATTGATAAATCACACAATGGCAAGTTATCTCAGTCATTTATGTACATGGATGTACAGTACATGTATATACAAGTTATGTAAATAGTTCCAGTTTACCTTCATTACTTCTTAGAAAACTCATTTTTAGACTTCTTTCACATTGTGGGTACAGGGGTTATATGATAAATTGATGCATGTTATGATTAACCAATTGCAAATCGAACCATAAGGTTTGTTTACTTTAAAGAGACCCCAGTCACTGGGAGTCAGAACTTTGGCAGTGAGTCTAATCTGCCTAATTCCTAGACAGTATAATGTTGAGGGACATGTTTTATATATTCCCAAAAGCAGTTCCTCAGTCTCCATCAGTTATATGATATTCCTGGAGAAACGAGAGTATGTGAAGAGTATGCGAGACAATGATGTGCTAAGGGACTTCTGATCCAGTGTAGGGAGAATTACATCCAGTGTTTATCGTGGAGGACTGTGCCCAGTGGCATGCATCTCTCTGTTGCTCTGTGCACAAAGAGTCTTGTCTAATCCCACGCCTCTTGCCAGACACTCCCAGTGCCCTTAGTGCCACAAAAAACGTCATTTTTTCCCCTCAGACTACATTACGTTTGCTTTCTGTTGTAATCAGCTGGCTCACTTTTCCTGTCTGTAATGGTCTCATTATGGATAGAGTCTAGACGCTCTACAACGTGAACATGCTGCCCACATGGAAGTGACAAGGCCAAAATCCCAGCCAGATATTATAAAAGTGTCTTTTGTGAGTTTCAGTGGCAGAATATTAGACAGAGATTGCTGCTTTAATGTCTCAGACAAGGTGGGTGTGCCAAATCTCTTGGCTTTTGTACCGCAGTCTGAGTAGGTTTCTTATGAGAAGCAACACTGTTGCCACATGAACCATCAGGCTGAGGTGGGCTCTGAGCTTGTTATTCATTGACATTTACCATACAATTCAGAAATAATTTGGCATTCAGTTGAAATGAAAATATGAAAATAAAATAAAAATCATAATTTGGAGCTGTCCTCAACCTCAAACTTTACTATTTTAGCACTTCCCTGGCTGTGATGACCTGATACCCATATCTCCTGGACACAGAAGAAGATTATAGCCTAGTGTATATGGTTCTCTCCCAGTGCCATTCACAAGTATTGAAAGCCACTTAATCACCAACCCACCAGACATTCTGAGGTGCTATCAAAATAAAATTTCCAAAGTGTCCAGAAAGATCAGGGTCATTTGTCTCCTCAGATGCCTGTGCTATTAATAGCTTAATTAGGCTAGATTGTCCTTGATCATATGTCTACCCTCTGTTGCTGACTGAGGCATAGGAAATGGAGGTTCATCCAGTCTTCTACCTTTAGTGCAGCAGTGAGTTTCTTCATTTTTGAAATGGACTACACTCATGTTTTAATTATTTCTGCCTATTCATCTCAGTTAAAAACATTGAAAACATTTTTTACACCACTTGGTTAATAAAATACTTTCAATAGTTACAATCTTCTTGATTTAAAAGGAACACCATTTCCACATCACTGTGGGAAATGTAGTTAAATTATGACCCAACATTGTGCTGATAGACACATTTGATGAGGAGAGACTCTCAGGCAGGAGGAGTCACTGCTGTTTTCGCTCCTTTTACCATAATTTGCACATCTCTACTGATCAGTCACTGAGGAGATAGATGGGAAGTTGGTACCCTTCCATTTTGGACAGTAACTTTTGCAAACTGCTGTGCTCCACCCAATCTGAAGTGCTTATGTATGGAATCATATATTATGCTTAACTGCTGTAACTAAACTATCACTACCATTTCCTACTTGTTCCAGATGCTTTGGAACATCTGCAAGGTGTTGTGTACTTTACCAAGATCTATTGAGTGTCTACAGTCTAGTGCCTATAAGGGAGGAGCTCAAATGGAAAATAATGTTTTTTTTTCATTACATCTAAGCACTACGATTAAACTGTGCTGCTGTATGGTCTGTCTAATTCCTCGTATGACTCCCAGCTTATTAGTCTGTTATTCATTACAAAGCATGTAACTTAACACTAATATTGTCAACTAATATTTTCTCAGAATATGATTGGTATGTTTGTATTGCATATAGACAACAGTTTAGAGATGCCAATCAGCTTACAACACATGTCTTTGGACTCAAACAGGAATCAAACCCCAAGGGACGTGCTAACTACTATATACCATATTCACATGCACCGACACATGCACACACACACACACACACATATATACATACATACATACATACATACATACATATATATATATATATGTATATATATATATATATATATATATATATATATATATATATATATAAAGATGCCTTCAAAATAATGCATGTTTGCATGTTATGTAATGCATGTTAGCATGTTTGCCTCACACCTCCAGCGGTAATGGTTCGATTCCCACCACGGCCCTACGTGCGCGGAGTTTGCATGTTCTGCCCGTGCTTCCTCCCCCAGTCCAAAGACATGCATTGTAGGCTGATTGGAATGTCCAAAAATTGTGTCCATAGTGTATGAATGGGTGTGTGATTGTGCCCTGCGATGGATGAAAAAGGATGGATGGATGGATGTTTCTACATTTTAAAAAAATACCGTAAAGAGCAGTAAACAGTAGTAAATGAAACAAACATAATATGTGAGAAAAAATAAAAATAAAAATAGTAGTCTCAGATACAATTTGTGTGGCTTTATAAAGAAATGAGCTGTAAGTTTTATTGAGCATCTTGCAGAATCAACCACAGTTCTTCTGGAGACTTTTACTGTCACACTTGTTTCTTATTTCTGCAGAAAAACCCAGCAGCCTTCATTGTTTTTTTTGTCTGAAAAGTGTGTTGCTTTCTATAATGCTGCTTTCTATAATGAAATACAAACATATGCTGCTTTCTATAATGAAAGCTATAATTTCACATATGCTGCTTTCTATAATGAAATACAAACATTTTTTTCTGTAACATTTAATTTTGTTCTAGAAAACTAATGTTTGGGAATCTAAAATGTTATTTTTGTACTGACTTGATAATGTAGAAATCATAAAATAAAAAATCTGTAACAAAGTTTGTATTAAAAAAATAGGGTGCCTAAAACTTTTGCACAGTACTATATACATATGTGTGTGTGTGTGTGTGTGCGTGTGTGCGTGTAGTATAATATATTATACATAATATATCTAATAAAAAATACAAGCTTTCTTCCTAATTCATCACAATGATTGATGATCGTTTATTGTTGAATAGTGTTGTTTTTGTTAACAAAAACCTCTTTTATCATTCAATTATCAGTTCATTGCTTCACTTTTTTCACCTTTCACAGTAAATCCCTTATAGAAAATGGCTGTTCAATCCAACCTGTGCCATGGTGGTATTTCTGCAATCTAGCAGACTGGGATTTCTGTGCAGGAGAGCAGTTTGGCCCCTGTGTTCCTTCACACTCATTGTGGACTTCCATCAATGTTTCCTGGACTGACAGATCTTCAGACCAGACAGAGGTTGTTAATCTCAAGGGGTTTCTATCACAGATCCTCTGTCAACAGCTGCCATTTTTTTGGGTCATTTTTTTGCTTTCTGACTTACTCAGAAATTACACAGCTAAGATGTTTCAGTTGTCTAACACACCACTGACTTTATTTATGAGTAGTAGTGGAATATAATGCCTTTGCAAATATATTGATGTTTTCAATATCTGTCCATTTTGCTGCAGGCATGTTTCACATAAAACTAGATTCGAACCTTTTTATTCCTCACGTATAAAATTCAGAGTTCTCTGGAACTGCTTCCTTTACTACATATTTAAGATGTATACATAATTTAATACATGAGTCAGCACACTTACTCTGTCAATGCTAATGTCTAATGCCTTAAGCTAGGAGTTGGGCAGGCAGACGTTATTCATCAGTTCAAATGTAGATGCTGACCTCTATTTAATGACTTCATTGAGTCATGGTCAAAAGAGATTTACAGACTATGATAAAAAGAAGCAGGCTTTTAAAACATGGTAATGGATATGTAAAACTGCTTAATTAGCTCGATCAGACCCTCAGGCATAGTGAGGTGATGAGGAGTGTGTTAAGTGGGTGGCAAGCAGTAAATGAAGTGCTAAATGGGAGTTGATAAGATCTGCGTGAATTATACATCACGTTATGTTATGGAGTGTGAAGCCATCAGCTCCACATTGCCGTCTCTTTACACTGATGCCCACTTGCACAAACATCAACACCCTTAGACACCTCCTAATATATTTTTCCCTTTCTCCCATATACTCTCTGTCCCTCTCTTCAGCTATAATCAAAATTAAATTTACTCCACAGGCAAAAAAATAAAGAACAGAAAAAATAAAGACAGAAACAAAACATAAATCAATTTATTTCTAAGGGTTGTGGCTGATTCACAGACATTTCGTATGACAGAAACACACTTCCTGGAGACCAAAGACTTCCATATGTGACTCAGGCCTATACATAAATCTTGAAACACACATGAAAGCAGCAGTGAATTTAGCTATAGAAACATGTGTTGGGATATATAACACATCAAGGTTGTTGCTAAATTTTGGAATGTCTATCAGGTGCAACACATGTGGAATTACATATTAAGTGCATATTGTTAAACAACTTGTTTTTTAGCACCAGCTAATGCCAGATATTCTTACATTTACATATTAATCATTAAACCCTGATATGAACCCAAATTGAGGAGAGGTGCCATAAATTATCCACCTGGTAAAAATATCCCTAGTCCACCTTCACTAATTTAATAGGATTAATCATTAATATTATTTGACATGTCTATTATTGAAGATTTACACACCAAAGGGCAAAGACCTGTGGGAGGATGTTGTGGATTGTATTAATATCTAATTGTGCTTTATGACATTATTTATGGGTTTTTAATATGATTATTTAAATTCTGTTGCTATGCTTTTTGGTGAGACTGGTGGGTCTCATCTTTTAAACCCACCATATTATTATTATTATTATTATTATTATTATTAGCAACAACAACAACAATAATAATAATAATAATCATCATCATCATCATCATCATCATAATACTACTACTACTACTACCACCACTAATAATAATAATAATAATAATAATAATAATAATAATAATAATAATAACAACAACAACAATCATCATCATCATCATTATACTACTGCTACTGCTACTACTACTACTAATTATTATTATTATTATTATTATTATTATTATTTATTAAAACAATTATTAAAAATCTGGCGTATTGCATTAACACTGAATGGACTTCTATTTAATGTTCCTGCATTGTACAATAATGAACAATAGGGATGTCTTGTGCATATGGCCAACATCTGTCATGCTTACATTTACTTTCAGTTTTTCTTTGATTTATCAAAAGCAACCATTCATGAATGAGTTTACTTGCATGTTTGCTTTGAGCCAACTGGAACTGGATTGTGGTGAAGAAAGTGTTCATGTGACAAGTGGTAGTGAGGATACACACTTCTATCACACACTATCTCCCTCTAGTGTTCACTCAGTTAACATGCTTATAAAACTCTATGAGGATTTAAGCTATATACTCACTGTCTGCTTTATTAGGAACACCTGTACACCTGCACATTCATGCAGTTATTCAGTCAGCCAATCATGTGGCTGCAGGGCAAGATAAAACAATTCAGATACAGCTGAAGAGCTTCAGTTAATGTACACATCAAACATCAGAATGGAGAAAAAGTGTGATCTCAGTGATTTTAAATGTGCCGTTGTTGTTGGTGCCAGATAGATGGTTTGAGTATTTCAGAAACTGCTGACCTGGGATTTTCACACACAACAGTCTCTGAACACATCACATGAGTGGCCGTTCTTTGGGCGGAAATGCCTTGGTGATGAAAAAGACCAGAGGAGAATGGTCAGATCTCTGATGACTCAAATAACCACTCTTTTCTACCATGGTGAGCAGAAAAGCATCTCATAGCACACATCAAACCTTGAGGTGGATGGATTACAACAGCAGAACATTACATTGGGTTTCCCTCTTATTATTCAAGAACAAGAATAGAGGCTCATCTTAACTGGACAGTTGAAGAATGGTTGTCTGGTATTTTTCCAATGCTCACTGATCCAGTTTGTGAGCCTGTGCCATCTGTAGCCTCAGATTCCTGTCGTTTGTGCATTCTTTTGTGCATTCTGATGCATTTCTTCTCACCATGTTTGTATAGAATATAACAGTAAACAGTAACTGAAGTCCTTGACCTGTATCTTCATGACTTTACTCACTGTGCTGGTGCCACATGATTGGCAAAGGTGGTCCTATTAAAGTAAAATATTTTCTGAGTCCGGGAAGGCAGAACAGTCCATGAGTTTAACATTGGTATGGAAGTACAACCCCAATTCTGAAAAAGTTTGGACAGTATGGAAAATGCTAATAAAAACAAAGATATGCTAATAAAAATGCTAATAAAAAGAAAAACGTATAAAGACAAGGTATTTGATGTTTTACCTCATCAACTGCATAGTTTTTTTTTTTTTTTTTTAAGATAAACGTTTATTTTGAAATTGATGCATGCAAAACGTTCCCAAAAAATTGGGACAGGGACAATTTGGGACTAATAGTGATGTGACAAGTTGAAATAAGAAGGTGATGTGAAACAGGTGAGGAAATCATCTAATCATAGTATATAAGGAACCTCCAAAAAAGGCCTAGTCCTTCAAGAGCAAGGCTGGGTCAAGGCTCGCCAATCTGCCAACAGTATGTCAGTGAATAATCCAACACTTTGAGAACAACATTCCCCAAAGACAAATCGGTAGGATTTTGGGCATTTCACCATCTACAGTGCACAATATAATTAAAAGATTCAAGGAATCCGGTCAAATCTCGGTATGTAAAGGGCAAGGCCGAAAACCACTACTGAATGCGCGTGATCTCCGATCCCTCAGACGTCACTGTCTTAAAAACCGTCATGAGTCTGTAATGGAGATCCTGACATGGAATCGGGAATACTTTGGTAAACCTTTGTTAGTCAACACCATTTGCCACTGCATCCACAGATACAACTTAAGGCTTTACTATGCAAAGCAGAAGCCATACATCAACACTGTCCAGAACTACTGCTGACTTCTCTGGGCTCGGTCTCATCTGAGATGGACAGTGGCACAGTGGAATCGTGTTTTGTGGTTTGATGAGTCAACATCTGAAATAGTTTTTGGACAAAACAACCGTCAGGTTCTCCAGGCCAAAGAGGAAAAGGACCATCCAAGCTGTTATCAGCGTCAGGTCCAAAAGCCAGCGTCTGTCATGGTATGGGGGTGTGTCAGTGCCCATGGCATGGATAACTCGCACATCTGTGAGGGCAGCATTAATGCAGAAAGATATGTACACATTTTGGAGCAACATATGCTGCCATCCAGAGCAGGACAACACCAAACCACATTCTGCCCGGATTACAAGCGCATGGTTGCGTAAGCAGAGAGTGCGGGTGCGAGCATGACTTGCCTGCAGTCCTGACCTGTCTCCGATTGAGAATGTGTGGCGCGTTATGAAGTGCAAAATAAGGCAATGAAGGCCCTGTACAGTTGCGCAGCCGAAGAAATGCATAATGGACGAAAGGGGGAAATTCCGCTTGCTAAACTTAACCAACTGGTGTCTTAATAAGTGTTATTAAAAGAAAAGGTGATGTTACACAGTGGTAAACAGTCGACTGTCCCAACCTTTTTGGAGTGTGTTGCAGTCATCAGATTTGAAATGAGTGTATATTTCGAAAGTAAATTAATTTCACAAAGTAAATCATCAAATAATGTGTTTAATAATGTGTTTTCAATATAGTACAGGGTGAATTGAATTTTCAAATGACTCTTTTTTGTTGTTTTTTTTGCATTTTCCCTACTGTCACAACTTTTTCAGAATTGGGGGTTGTATTATATTCAGGCCTCAACTCTGAGCCTTATTAGCTGAACAAAGTACAGTGAGGAATCTATGTATTTTTTCAAAACTGCCTATAAAACAGCAGCAGTGAAAGTATTATTAAAATTATTTATAATTCATGCTGTATAGAAAATCAGTTAAGATGAACACAGATTATTGCATGTGTATAAATCACACAGTCAAATCTCAGAGAAATATTCCACCCAAATCTCTTTATTTCATTTTTTTTGGGCAGTAGGACTATGTACAAAACAGCTGTATTTACACAAATGAGCCCACCAAAGCATGAAGAGGTCACACTAACAGTCATAGCGATGCTTGATCTGTACCCTGTTTTGAGCAGCACACATTTCTTGCTCGATTTTTTGTTACCTAATTTGACTTTTGTACTGAAACTACAACATAGATACTTCTAGCTTAAAAAGACCAGAACTGACCACAGAGGGACACAAAAGCACTAAGCAGGGTTGACAAAGGCAATTCATTTGTTTCAGCAAAAAAAAAAAAAAAAAAAAAGAGAAAGTGAAAAGAAAAAAAAAGATTATTTTTTTCACTTTTATACATTTCATTCGAAGTATTTCTATGAACTTTGAAATTGTCATTCATCTTCACACACTAATGACCTGCATTATAGAGCAAGACTGATATGAAAGTCAGTCAGGGAGATGTATATAAAAACTCCCTTTAAACTCCCGGGACCCCACACATTTACAGTATATCTCACTCATAATGACATACGTAAAGGAATTAAGGGTTTAGTGGACTGATTCATAATCCTCATTTTCACTTGTTACCAACAAAAATGAATAGAACGTTCTGCTCGTGCCTCGGTCACTGGGGACAAATAAAAACAATCTTTTTTTTTTCTTTTAAATAAATAAGCATATATACTTGAATATTTACTCAACATTTATACCTTCAGCTACCTCACATCCTCTGTGATTGCCACTGTTCCATACAGTAAAGCAACCACATGCACTTTAATCCTTTCTCAGTGATTCTCGGTGATATCTACATTTTACATAAGGACACATGATCAGTGAATTTGGCATTACTGAGGTACAAAGACAGTGTCAGGTTTAGGCTTATGCGTATATAGAGATGATCTATATAGACTAATCTTTATGTTTGGAGAAAAAATAAATATATTTTACAACACATTAGCTTCGGGTCGAAATGAAAATTATCACCATATATGACAATTTGTGTAGTGGCATGGATTTGAACAGGAAGGCTTGCATATTTTAGGCGGATGTTAAACCTTAAAGTGGCATTCTTCAAAGATCTAGGGTCCAAACACATTAACCAAGGACCAAGACACCATTTTATACTCAAGTGAGCATGTTACAGAAAGAACTCACAGTTTGTTGTATATAATGTTTTCTGTGCTGTATATATTTAAGGTGACGGTCTCTTGCACAGAAATAACCGAGACTCAATAAAGGAGTTTTTCTCACTATAGACAGGGCATATGAAGTTTATAACACCACAGTTAATCACGTTTGATGAACACTGGGGCCACTTGGCTGGCTAGATGAATCACCTGTTTGAGGGTTAAGTAAGGCATTTTTATGCAATTTCTATTTAAAGAATGTATACTAGCTGACTAAAACTCAATCTTTTTTTTCCCCATTTTGTTGACAGACTGGGAATGATATTGATGAAAATGTTTACTCTGTAGTTTTATATAGAAATGTATGTTTTTATGTCACACAATATCAGTATCAGTAGTGATTATGAAGAGGCAAAAATCAGACAATAACAATAATAATCAAAATAAAATAAAATAATATAAAACAAAACAGCATGCCCATGCCAGTGTCTGAGAAACATTCCAGTCAGCTTTACCTGATGAACAAGCTCCTGCTGCATGCTGCTCTTTTAAAAAAATATTTGGAGCTCAACATGGCACCGCTTTAGGAGACATTCGCCAAGATGAGAAAAGGATAGCAGCCTATGCTTAACAGGCAAAAATAGCACTTGATTTTCTACATGGACTAGAAGCGGTACTGAGGACAGAACAGAACCGGTCAGATTCAGCGGAGTGGAAAGCAGATGAGAAATTGACCATGAAAAGGAAAGTGATGCAGTGCAAATGAGATCTCTCCATGCAGCCTGTGACCCCTATTCCCACCTCTCTCTCTCACCCGGTCCTGCACTGGGCCACCAGTAGAGCAGTAGTCTGATGCAGGGCATAGTCACTCTATTATGTACATAATCACAATCCTGTCACTGTGGTGCAGGCTGGAGCTATTTTCATTATCTTCATGATCATCTTCAGCAGCAGTAGCAGTCACGGTGAAAACCCGAGCTCGTGAGTTTTATAGGAATGCTATAATGGTAGCTGTGAAGAGAGATATATAGAGACAATGGTATGAATAAATTATGAAACATAAATATTAAGTTTAGATTGACTGTTTAATAGACTTTTTTGAAGGTAACATTCATTCTGTCCATGTTTTCAATTTAAATTTCACCCTCTATGTTGGAAAAATGCTATCTCAAGCTGGAACAATTTGAACTGTGGGTTGTGCTGCTTCCTTTTCCACCACACAGCACACAGTAATCTCACAGCTGTGAGAGGCAAGTAATAGGCATATACTTTAAATGAGGATTCAGAGCTGTGTCCAAAACTGAATTCCATCCATCCATCCATCCATCCAGTTTCTGTATCGCTTATCCTACACATGGTCACAGGGAACCTGGAGCCTATCCCAGGGAACTCGGGGACATTCTGGACGGGGTGCCAATCCGTCACAGGGCACAATCACACACACATTCACACACTATTGAGAATCATTAAATGCCAGTACCCAGGCTGTACTGGAGTACCCAGAGGAAACCCCTGAAGTGCGGGGAGATCATGCAGACTCTGCGCACACAAAGTGGAGGTGGTATTCGAGCCCCAACCCTGGAGGTGCGAGGCAAACGTGCTAACCACTAAGCTGATGTGCAACCCCCCACCCCACAAACTGACTTCCATTCACTAAATATGATTCCTAATTTGCAATGATGCTAATAATAAAGCGAAAACCCTTGTTGTAGGGAAAAGGGTTCTTCATGTGGCTCTAAGACAGACATTGCCAAGATAACCTGATTATCTTTATTTAGCTCTTTAGCTAAAAGGCAGTGTGGGGAACTGTGGTCACGTTTGGTATGTGTCTTTATCACCTGATCTATACCTGCTATATACCTGCTATGATCTGGGTTTTCACAGCATCTAAGGAACATCACATATTAAACTATATTGTGTTCTCTCCTGACTCATTTTTTTCCAACCAAAAATTGTATGTACTGTAGCTTTAAAATGAATATGTTTTTTAGGATGGTTTTACGGTGTCTGTTTTATGTCATCTTAAGAAACCTTGATTTAATCTTACAGTACCTTTCCTATGGTAAATCAGTGTTCCTCTGATTACTCCTTCAGATATGTGTTAATTAACTCTGCTTAAGTTCAGTAGTTGAATGAAGCTCTGACCTGTTGATGGAGAGCCATGACGTAATCAGATTGGCGAGGCTAGCAGCTCTGCACAGGACACACACACATACACATATACACACAGCACAATGGTTATGCAGGGAACAGAGCGTTGCCTAAATACTGCATTTCTTTGTTTCTTAACATTTCTTCTTCACTTTCATGTCTTTATCTTACAGCAGATGCAACATCCAAGATAATATTTTATGTTTTTAATTGTTTCAGGCATTTGAGCTGTTCTTTACGCAAGTGTAATATTGCAAGCTGATATTAAATGTGCATCTCTTTATTAGAAGTAGTCACTGGTGACATCACAAAAAAGTTTTTAAAAAAATCTTCGTATAAACAAGTATAACATATTATGTAGAGTTATGAGTCATGCCCTATGAGCATATAAATAAATAAATAAATAAATAAATAAATAAGTGTGTGTGTGTGTGTGTGTGTGTGTGTGTGTGTGTGTGTGTATATATATATATATATATATATATATATATATATATATATATATATATATATATATATATATATAGCATAGTATATTCAGGGACTAGATGGGTTTTTTTCTCTATGAAGAAAAATTAAAGATGAAATGAATCAAGAAAACCATTATGTAGTGAAGACAGTTTTTGTAATTCTATAAGGGTGAATTAAAACTAAATCTGTAAATGAGAGCGTAAGATTTCCCCCCAGTAGATTTCCTCTGTAAATTAGGCGAATATATTATGTCTTTCGCTCTCTCTTCAACAACAAAGTCAAACAACCTGTTAAATGTTCTACATGAACAGACATTAGAGAATGCCTCTCACCGATGTAGACTTGTGGTCAAGCGGTCGATCTAGTTTGAAGCGGATGTCCGTCCGGTTCTGCTCATGACCTTTACCACCGTCGGGAGGTTTGCCTGTACCTGTTGCATGAACAGTCTGCAGTGAGCTTTCACACACTTGACATGACTCAACCTGACAGGGTTACACACATCAGACTGTACAACTGTAGTGAATTGTTTCTTATTTATGGCTAAACATTATCACCCTGTGCTAGTGTTTTTAACTCACCAGGAGAACTTCTGGTGGTGGTGATGTTGTTTGCGTTGTCCTCCAGCCATGTGCTGTAGGTGAACGAGTCCCGCTTGTGTGGTGTCCCTGCTGATGACAGACTTTCCTAAACACAGAATGACACACAATTTTACTTTGCACAAATGTATCGACACACCCTCTATACATACCAAAAGAGATGTACTTTAGAATCCCTTTTAGCTACAAGGACCAAATTTAGATTATTTTGTCAGCTATTATTAGTGTGTCAGCTGCTTTGAGCAGAGAATTATAAAACACTCATACCATGCCTGTATCGTAGTCCTCAGTGGCCTCGGTCACGTTCTCCTCCACCACACTTGCAAAGCTGCTGGCATTTGAGGAGGAACGTGACAAGTCATTAGCTTCAGGGATGGAAGGAACTCTGAAGCACATGGCTGAGCTACACACACACACACACACACACACACACACAAAATTTTATATCAATACAACCTTACTGTTTTACTGTTTCATCCCAAATTCATATTTTCAGGTTTGTATCCCTCACTTGTTCTTAGTGACAAGGACCTCAGGTGAGCTCTGATTGGATGAATTTTCAGACCTGGGTTCCTGTGAAATGTGTCCACTGTCAGGAGTCTTCTGTGTGCTCGGTGAACTGTCCCTGCTGCTGCACATAAACACACTAACCATTAGAGGGCAGCAGGAGAATTCTCTTCCACACTGTAGTTGAATATAGTGCTCCAGTTAGGAGCAGGTGAAGACCAGGTTACACGCTACATCATCTTGTTAGTCATGAGAGACATTAGACATGTATATTTGGAACAAAGCATGCCGAATCACTACAGTATCTGCTGAACAACAGGAATTCCAGAAGAGCAGCTGCGAGTGAAAGTTGTGCTCTGAGGTTTAACATGAATCATAAAAAAAAGCTCTATTTTAGTGATCGTAACGCAAGTGCTAAAATAAGGCACCTCGTCATGGCACGGTGCAGGTGGCAGAAATATTTTGGGTTTTCTTGAGGGAACATGGCAGAAGAACTTTAGAAAAGCTTTGGTTAGAAAGAATTCATTAAAAACTGATGTGGATAGACAAGCTACTACATCCAAATTCAACAGTTCCTTTAAACAGTCTGTCCAATATTTTGCAATCACCGAAATGAAGGAAAAATCAAGGAAATGTCATAATATTCAGAGGAGCTTGCATTTTTTCAAAATTATCACAGATTTGGGCCCAGATGCGTCGTGTGACGTCATCTCATTTACCAATAAACATCACTGCAAAAGACAGTGCAAAACAATTTCATGCAATTGCAATTTCACCAGTTCAAGTAGTTTTCCGCAAAAAAAAGCACAGACAAATCAAGCATTTCTGGCCGCAACAATCGCGAAAAAAACAATTACAAAAACTCAGCAAAATCCTGGCTGATTAAATACCCTTTAAAAACCGAGTACAGGATTCAGCGCAGTGACATTTTCTTAATGGCTATAAGAATTTACTTATAGACTTCGTAATAATATACAGCATGCTTTCTGTTAGATATTCTGTTGCTTGTATGGAATATACTATGACATTCAGTGATTGATGAACTATAATTCGCATTTAGCTACCACCAAAACATGCTGATTGTTCTTATTTGTTAAGAATAAAATGAATTTTGGGTTTCGATTAATTCACTTCTTTTACATTGAAAGTGCGAAAACATTTACAAAACAGCTGGGTGAACTACTCCGATCAATGATTCAATTTCTGACCACAAAAATTCAAACCGGACAGTGATATGTCTCTTATACCACTGATGCCAGCATGAAAGTAGAGCCCATATACAGATACAGTACAAAGCTCTTTAACTTTATGTTAATCAGACTTTCACTGTCAGTGAGGCAAAGTCTTAGTGCACTGACTCTGCCATGGAATTCTTATTATTTGGAAGCACTGGGCGTTTCAGCAGCATTTCTTCTCTTTTGTTCATCACAGATACTTCAGCAGGGCAAGACGCTTTAAGTATGAGTTACTAACATTTTTAGCACATATAACAGAGGTCAATTAAGCTGCATCATTAAGCACACAATCAGAACCTGTTATCACTCACTGCTCATTTCACACGCGTAACTAATTTTATCATGCACACTGAAGCTTATAATCTTATCCACTCTATTCCACTATGTTATATCTAAAGAGCCCAAGCAGTTCTGCAGTTAATAAGGCGATTCTAAGGTGGCATCTCTACTTTGAGGAATCCATGATGAGTCTGCCGTTCCTGAGACTGACGCTGGGTAGAGAGACACAGAGCACTGTCCTGTCCTCTGACAAAAGAGCGGCAATCCTTGAGTAACCACACAAACACAGATACAATGGCACACAATCAGTGACCTTTTACTTTGTTTGTCGCTACATCTAAATCAAAGGGTTTAAATATATAATTTAATAGGAACAAATGTACACCTGCTCATTCATGCAATTATACAGACCAGGTGATGTTTTTCCAACCTTTACCTGACTGGTTTCTGAAAGCATGTGCCCACTGTAGCCTTAGATACCTGGTCTTCACTGACTGAGGAGAGGAACCCTGAGCCAATCCACCTCAAGGATTGGCATTTTGTGCATTTTGATATGTTTTTCTGCTCACCGCAGTTGTAAACATTGGTTATTTGTGATACTACAGCCTTCCTGTTAGCTTGTACAAGTCTGGTCATTTTCCTCACTGGATGTTTTATTGTTTATCACATTCTGTGCAAATCCCAGGAGAAAAGCAATTTTTGAAATAATCAAACCAGTCTGTCTGGCAGCAACATACATGCCACAAAATCACAGAGATCATATTTCTCCCGTTTCTGATGTTTGATGTGAACGTTAATTAAAGCTCTTCACCTGTATCTGCATGATTGTATTCATTGCACTGCTTCATTGCACATGATTGACTGATTGCATAATTGCATGACTCTGCAGCATTCCTGGTTTTCCTACTAAAGTTGCTGATGACTGTAAATCCACACACATGCAATATCTTTCTTTCCCAAACAGCACAACAAACATCAGTGTACTGAGTAATAACATGACCTAAGACATTACAGATGCTTCTGCTTTCTGACTCACAAAGAGTCACTGAGCTCCTCACCTTTTCTCCTGCACCTCCTGGATGTTCTCGATGCCGATAGCACTGCTCCTGCGAGAGTTGAATGGGCCAGACTTTTTCCTCGTTGGACTTTTCCCAGGAATGATCAGAGACTGTAGGAGAGAGATGGCAGCTGTGAGCTTTTAATAATAAAAAATACTATACCATACCATCAGCCTCCCACATTTTGTAGTACACATAGTTTTGTTATATTATGCTGCATGTCACGGAATGATTCGGTTGGACAGCTATGTCATTTTTTATTTTACTCTCCAAATATGCCCGAGAACTATAGCTTTTTACCATGCCCGGTTGTAGTTTTATTGTGATAGGATGCACTTTGACATATCTGCGAGATTGAAAGCTATTGATGTGATCCAGAACTGGCTAGAGGCGACATGCTGGTCCACAGGCATCACTAAAGTGGCTTCAGCACCAGGCTTTATACATTACTGCAAGATAAAAGACAGGGGCTGAACTACAGAGCTTCGATGAGGTTTACTTTACTGAGGCCACTTTGTTCTCTCGGTCTGTTTACTGGGTTTTACTACTCCCACTTTACAGTCTTAAAAATATGATTTGAAAAAGCCCTTTATCTTGAATGACTTCAAAATCATTGGGAGAACTGACACTGAATTCCACCCCCCAACCCCCCACTTTGTAGTGCAATGCTAGCAAGCTATTAAATACCAATGAATATCCAGACAAGAGAAAAGAAATACACTGAGCTATATATACCACAACAAACAGGGAGGGAGACATTGGGAACGTAGCGATACAGGACATAATATGGAAGG
Organism: Ictalurus furcatus; assembly: GCF_023375685.1. Taxonomy (NCBI): domain Eukaryota; kingdom Metazoa; phylum Chordata; class Actinopteri; order Siluriformes; family Ictaluridae; genus Ictalurus; species Ictalurus furcatus. The sequence goes on along the minus strand of NC_071269.1, from coordinate 17,012,041 downwards.
ATATTTGAAAGGGCAGGACACTGGAAAGGTGAATTGATATTTACAGCTCAATGACAATTATGCTGAGTAAGTAAAATGCAAAATGATAAAAATGCTTTTGGCAGCTACAGAGCCTTCAGTGGTGTGACAGAATGCTGTAATTTTTTTTTTAATCAAAACTCCATGCATTATTAGTGAAACAATCATGAGCTACAGGTCATGAATAGTGTCCCTATGCTGAATACAATTCTATAGAGGGCTAATTCGTATAGGGGTTTCTTAAAATAGCTGCTAATTGTAATAAGTAATTATGTTTTCAACATGGGACGGTGAACACAATAGATTTTCTATTCAAATGGTTCATGTCATGGGAACACTGTTGCTAGGCAGCTGAGAAATTAGCTACAGTAGCTAATGACTGAGGCAAGCATTTCACTGTTGTCTTTTATACATTTACATTATTGTAAATGTATATTGACAGTGAAAACAAAACCAAAGTGTCTACAATATCAACATGTTCCTCAAATGTGTTGACACATTATTAAGACAAGACTGTGTAAGACTAAAATCTTGGTATGATGAGACAAAACACACAGTACATTCACTCCTAGAGTTTTTAATATAATAAGAACACTGTTGCTTGGCAACTGAGAAATAAGCTAGCTAATAGGCTAAAATGTTAAGTCTTTATATAGACAATGTAAACACATAGTGATTGAAAAAAATGATGACAGATGTCTTTGTGAATTGCTAAGAAAAGTCTGTTTGACCATACTTCCATGGATTCTGCAATTTTTAAAAAAAAAAACAACAACCAACAAAAACAAACAAACAAACAAACAAACTTGTAAATAAGAAATTTCTCTTGTGGAATCTTGTAAACACAGGGAACATAACCCAATGTGAAAGCAGCATTTATTATTCTAGATATAAAACTAAGTGAAACCAAGCTACTCCATACTGTTTTCTCTGAGATCGGGTGTTTGCCTGTATAGTGCAATGGTAGTGCAGCGAATGAGAGTCGGTCATGCAGTGGAAGCAATAGATGGAGAAAAGAGTGAGAGTTTTACATGAACCTCTTCTATCGTTCCTATCCCTATGGCACTGCCGCGACGTCCGTATTTACTGGGACTTTTCCCTGGGACAAGCAATGACTGCAGAGGGGCCACACAAACAGAGAGACACAAAGAAAGAGAGAGAAGGGGGGGAGGGAAGAGACCATGAGCTGTCATGCAGCAGGTTGTTGAAAAACCACACAAGGCAGTTGTCGGGCTTAATAATTCTACAGTAAAAGGGTTATTATGGAAACAACAGAGCAGCCAGATGAGGAGCCTGAGGAGCCATGGTTGGGTACGGAGGCCTGTGAGGAACAAGAGAGCAGGGCTGAGAAAAAGGAGCACACACAGCAGACTGTTAGAGACAACCAAGACATTGCGGACACACATACATTCATACAGGTTACTTCGCACAGTGTTCGATTAAGATAACCAATACAAGTTAGTGTTATGCTAAGAAATGAACGTAATCATACGTATGGTTAGCAAATTTATTGTATATCCTGCATTTTTATTTTCGTGATATGACCCTGAAGGACAAGCGGTATAGAAAATGGATAGATGGATGGATATCTGAAATTTGGGTGGGATTTCTCAGAGTATTCCAAGCCCTGTATCACACCCTGGACTTTCATTACAGTTGATAAATGCACAGTACAGGAAGCTACAGCCGTCTGTAAACTTCAACCGTCAAAGTCAGAATATCTGACACAGCATGTAAATACACAGACGAGAAAACAAAAACAACAACAACAACAATGGGGTCCCTAACAAACCAGCAGATACACAGTAGTTTGATCCAGCATGTTTGCTCCTTGTGGACAAAACCCTGTGATTGTTAGGAGGGGAATTTGTGGTGGTGGTGCTGGGGGGGGGGGGGGGGTATCAGAGCAAACATGGTCAGAAAGGGCAGTGACGTAATTCATGTGGTGTCAGACAGCTGCAACAATCCCCAGGGCTGGCAGGATCTCCATTAGAGCAGCTGTGCTTGGCAAAAAGAAACTGATATAGAGAGGAGCAGGCAGGCGGGTGAGCTGGCTGACTGAAGAAGGCCAGTTTTGCCCTCAAGCAGTGTGACCCGGGCCTGCTGTGTACACATATACTCACCACACACACAGCAAAGCACAGCTCAGCTCATCGTCAGCTCATGCCTGTGGATAAAACACCAGAACAGCAAAAAAAAACATCAAGCACGCACACACACACACACACACACACACACACACACACACACACACACACACACACACAAAGCTCACTCAGCAGGTTGTGATGCACACTTCACTCATGCCACATATTCGCATAGGTCTTCTTTCCAACACTGCCAGCACAAACTGAAAGCATGTTTCGACATTCTGGTACAAATTCATCCCAAAACCATATACAGCTGTAAGAAAACACACTGGACACCACACACACCCTGAAGGCTTGCCAAGAACTCAAATAAAATGGACAGAACTTTCATATCAGGACTAGGAGTGAATAACACTGTATTGGGATTTGACCATTTCTCTGAGTCATAAGACATGCCTTTAGTATAGCAGGTGGCCATTTGAACCTCTGCTATGGTTCAAATGTCATTATCATCCAGCTTATCATGAGATGAGATGAGCAAGGACTGAGAATGCACTCTAGTGAGTATGTTTTAAGGAGCTGCTTGAGGCAGCGTGTCATTAGTAAGAGAAAAGAAGTAGTAGAGTATGGATATGGCAAAAAGCTCTATCCATACATGAGCAAATAGTGTTAAATATGAATTTATACAGCTGGCCTCTCATGTTGTGTTCTTGTGTTGATTAGCTGTTGATCAGTAGTCTCATTTTGCTTGTACTTGTACTAACAGAGATATATTTATAAAAAATAGAAGTGGGCAGGGAAAGAAAAACTTTGTGAGGGTGGGACTTGGAAGAGGCACAATATTGGGATTCAGGGTGGTGGGAATGGGGGTTAGGGCTTCTTTTGGCTCATGTTGAGGCCAGAGGGAGTGTTACTTACTATCCCAGCGTATTTGGGGGTCTCTGGTGAGTGCAGCTGATCGTTGTTGTTGTTGTTGTGGGTAAAACTGCCGCTGTGACTAGAGGAGACCACGCGCTTCCCGATACTGAAACTCATGGCATCCAGAGAGTGGCTCCTGTTGCGTATCACCCGCTAGGGGTCAGAGAGAAACACTGTGAGCCAGTGGGCATAGTGGGCACAGGGACCATGAACAGAGAAGTGAGGAGGTGGGAAACCCGTTGATTTGAACGCCAATTACATGGGAAACCCTGAGTCATTGAGGAGGCCTGGAGGATTCTACAGATAAGAAGAAATCAGAAATGAACACAGAGATGGAGGCATGAAGCAGAGCAGAGGTCCATGACTGTAGAGAAACTGAATGGGCAAGGTGCACACAGTGAGGTCAAGCAAGGCTAGCTCAAGCCAAGGGGAAGCCACCGAGATATGTACCAGGCACTACTGAAGCCAGCTCACAGAGAGAACAGACTGTCCATAATCCTAACAGGAGTTAATTAAACAATTACAATCAATTATACTCTCTTAGAATTGCCGTACATAGGGATGCATCAATACAATTTATTTCACACTGAGTACATGTTTTTTGTACTGGTTTATATCAATACTGATGCTGAAATCGGCTTTTATTAACTTTCTTTGCATTAATCAACCAGTGGCACTGTGGAGCATGTTATTTAGCTCAGTTTTTTTGTTCATGGTAAAAATGAGTGCAAGGTGTTGTGAACTGCACCTTGACTTGAGACCCTGGTGAAAGCGGGCAAAGAAAGCATGCGTGTCTCAGTGCTCAGTGCTCGTAGAACTGAACAGCTCTTATATGCGACACTTTCTCTACTCCGCGCTTGCAAATACCTCAGTGTGCATGCAATTCATGCAAAGGACTTGCACTCATTTTTAACGACCACGCTCGCAGATACTACTCTATACGCTCAGGTCAACAATCCTGTTGTAGTTCCTCCTGTTGATATTTTTGCAGAGCACAGTTTGCTGTCAGTTTTGCTTGATTGCCATTGTTAATTGTGAAATAAATACAGATCACTGTCATTTTGTGTTGTGTATTGATCACCTAGTATCACACTACAAGTAAATGAGCATGGTATTGAATGGATAACCAATTCATGTATTGATGTATCCCCAGCACCAAAAATGATCAGTGCCCTTGATGTCACCCTAGCCAATGCGATCCAGGAGCTGTTTATATCAAATCTTTCTATATCAAATCCAGTGCTCAGGTAAACTTGGACCATACAAATAGGTAGTGTGGCCATATGTACTGTAAATTGTTACATGGGTGTCTATTTAGCCAAATAATGGACAAATGATTAACCCTTTAGACTTCTAGCTAGTTATACATAGTAACGCATATAATTCAGTAACTACTATGAATTATTTAATAATTACCCAGACACCAATATGAATGATATGTCGTTATGAGAATGAGGAAATGGTAAACATGCTAATGAGGCCTGAGTGTTAAGGGGCTCAACTATTTTAGGAGATAAAATAAGGGGATTAAACTAAGTAAATATTATACATATAAACAGTATCTACACATTTGTTTATGAGGCCTTAAGAAAGTAAAGAATATGAATTATACTACACATTTATAACAGTCCGATCTACATATTAGAGTGACTATAAATTCACACCTAATCTAATCATATTTTTGGTCGTTGTTTTTTGAGTACCAGTGTAGCAAATATGGATGCGCTTTTACTGCATGTGCTATGAATCAATTTAGGGTTATTAATCATGTGTAAGTGTAATCATCAGATGACAGGCTTGAGCACTGCTATTTCTTCATCTGCTAAGTGAAGTAATTAAGGCTAATTAATGTTTGAATGATTTCATTACATCACTGTAAATTCTGCAGAGCATCTGTTGGTACTTAACAGTTGTTGTAATAAGCATGCTGACTTGATATCTCCATCCTGGAAGATGACAGGACCTGGCATTTACGCATTTCACAAAAAGTGGTACTAAGCTGCTAGAAAAAAAAGTGTCTATAGAATAAGGTATGATTGGGTCTGATTAAGGAAAATATAGTCTCATAGGGGATACTGTGTGAAACCAGCACAAAAGCTACAGACTCTGTGAAGCACACCCACACCCACACCTGTAATGAAGAGCACCATGGGAGCCCACACAAAAGCAGTGCATGTTTATTATTAGGAGCACTCAGACAGACCCAGCCACCCATAAATCACTGCCCGTCCTCCAGATTATCATTAGCAGCACTTTGGGAGACTAGTAGCAAGGTCCTACCTTAAAAGACTCGAAGAAGCCCCCTCCTCCACCTCCTCCATTCTCGAGCTTCTCCTCATCCCCACCGAGCCCCATCATGGCCTGACTGTGGATATGCAACTCTTCGTACAGTGTCTCCAGCAGGGCTCCCCGAGTGCGCTCCTGACCGCCCACACAAAACAGACAATTCAATCCATGAGATACATTAATGAATAAATGATGGAGATATTAAAATATTTTCTATATATAACCTTCATACTTCTACAGTTGAGATGTAACCAAATACGAATGCATTATTCAGACTGAACAAATAATGTGTTCTAAACAGGTACAAAAACCAGTCAAATAAGAGGGACACTATTTGTATTTTTCTTTCTCTTTTGTTTATTCTACTTGTCCTTAGTACCTGCATGGTCAGGTGGTTTAAAACTAGGCTACTAGTTTGTTTATATTTTGGGAAACAGAATCAGCAAAATTTGTTCGAAAATATCACAGCCAGGTACAAAAAAAAATGCATGGTCAGGATTTAAAAACAGTCCTGTGCACATCTATTAAGTGAAATGAGGTTGAGGAACTGTCAGAGCCAGAATTCACACACCATGCTGACAGTGTTTTTTTTTTCCTAGTGTACTTTTCCAAAGTGACATACTGTAGCTAAAAGTCTCAAAATTAATTTAGTTAAAAATGGATGTTTTGCTATGCAAATCAGCATAACTGAATGATACACAAATCAGCCATAACATTAAATTCATCTGCCTAATATTGTGTAAGTCCCCCTTGCACCGCAAAAACAGCTCTGACTCGTCGAGGCATGGACACCAAGACCTCTGAAGGTGTGATGTGGTATTTGGCACCAAGACCTTAGCATCATATCCTTTAAATCCAGCAAGTGGCGAGGTCTGTCCTCCATGGATCAGACTTGTTTGCCCAGCACATCCCACATCCCACAAGTCAACACCTTGAACTCTTTGTCATGTTCCTCAAACCATTCTTGAACAATTTTACAGTGTGGCAGGGAGCTTTATTGTGACAAGTTATAATGTGTTAAGTTAAATAGTCAAATGTTTAAAAAAAGAGAGTTAAAAGAGTGTTTATTTTTCGCTGTTGTTCCATTTTAATGTTTTAATACATTGATAATTCAAGTAAGGATAACGTTGATCAGTCGTCTATTAGGATGGTCTGAATCCTGCACTCTGGGATCGATTGCTTTAGTCTCCGCCCACATACTTGGAGGAAAAGCGGTAATTTTCCATTCGAGTAAAGCTCTCATGGAAGTAACACCGACCGTCATGCTTGTGACTTATTTCTCCTCTATATAGATAGGGGACAACATTATCCTGCTGTAAAAGGCCACTGCTATTAGGGAATACCATTGCCATGAAGAGGTGTACATGGTCTGCAACATTGTTTAGGTAGGTGGTTTCCCAGCAGAACATTGCCCAGAGCATCATACTGCCAACTTGCCTTCTTCACATATTGCACTCTGGTGCCATCTCTTCCCCAGGTAAGTGATGCACGAGCACCCAGCCATTCACATGATGTAAAAGAAATGTGATTCATCAGACCAGGCCACCTTCTTTCGTTGCTTCATGGTCCAGTACTGATGCCCGCGCTTTCCGCGGTGGACAGAGATTAGCATGGGCACTCTGAGCGGTCTGTAGCTAGGAAGCCCCATACGCAGCAAGCTACAATGCACTGAGTGTTCTGCCATCTTTCTATCATAGCATGAACTTTTTCAGCAATTTGTGCTACAGTAACTCTTCTGTGGGATTGAATCAGACAGGCTATCCTTCACTCCCCACGCACATCTATGAGCCTTGGGCGCCCATGGACCTGTCGCCGGTTCACCGGCTGTCCTTCCTTGGAACACATTTGATAGGTATTAACCACTGCATACTGGGAACACCGCACAAAACCTGCCATTTTGGAGATGATCTGACCCAGTAGTCTAGCCATCACAATTTGGCCCTTGTGAAAATTGCTCAGTCGCTTTTTCCTGCTTCCGACACATCAACTTTGAGAACTGACTGTTCACTTGCTGCCTAATATATCCTACTCCTTGACAGGTTCCACTTTAACGAGATAATCAATGTTATTCACTTCACCTGTCAGTGGTTTTAATGTTATGGCTGATCAGTGTATGTTGATATGCATTTGAATACAGTATATGTATATTTTCAACAGTTATACATTGAGTAAAGAAAAACTAAAATATTATGTGAAAAAAAGTACACCCCATGGAAATTGTTGGCTTTTTTGACATATTTAGACAAGCAAACATTTGATCATCTTTGAAACAGTGCCTATTAATAAAGTTGATATACAAAATCAAAAGGAAAATTAACTTCTTCAATCATTTATTCAACAGAAATATCAATAGATGTGATATTCTTCTGTGGAAAAAGTAAGTACACCCTTTGCCTCAAAAGCTAGTATTGCCCTCTTCAGCAGAAATAACTTCTTGTACGAGTTTTGCATCAACGTCCACCAGTCTCTGACATCGGCTTGAAGGAATTTTTGACCACTCTTCCATGCAATATTCTTTGCAAGAAGAATATTAGTTGCAAGATGTTTGAGGGTTTTCTTGCATGTACTGCCGATTTCAAATCCATAGGGTGTACTTATTTTTTCACATGACTGTATGTGTAGTACATTGCCTTAAATATGATCAACTCACCTCAAGTCTGGCAAACTTCTCAGCTTTGTAACAGGCGTGCTCAGCGTTGATTAGCTTTGTATATAAAAACTCATGGAACTCTGATCCCTAAGAGAGAAACAGAATACAAACCATGGTTTAATACTGAACTGTCTAAAAAACAAATGAGGATATGTTAAAGTTGCCACAACTTCTTTCAGCTTACTTTCCTGAATATGGCAGGATCAGGAAGGGCCGGTCCAAAGAATGGGACATCATCTCTTGCAGTCACTGACACCTGTAGAATGACACAAAATTAAAAAAAAAAAATCTTTAAATAATGGTAATAGAAGATATTCATTTAGGTAAGTAATTTAAACACAACTCAAGCATAATGATGATTATTATGAAATAAAATAGTATTGGGTTGCTAAAGTTCTTAATTAGCAAATAAAAATGTATACATATATATCTGTGAACTTTCTGCTATAACACTATAACTTCTTTTAAGATAAATAAAATTGAAAGTTCTATGCTTCAGTGAAGTAATAAAAATATGTCAGTTGTTTCAGGATGCTCTACCTTGTACAGGACATTGTCAGAACACGCATTCTCCACTTGTACCACAATGTAGGCATGAAGGAAGTTTGATGCAATCATGTCTGGCACAAATGGAGTGTTCTCTTCTTGGAACACAATGGCGACAATGTCATTTCCTATATGTCTCTTTCTCTGCAGCTAAAACATAGAGAGGGAGGGACAGAAATAATAATGAAAACACACTATATACTATATTACCCTATACTACCCTGATCTATAATCAGTCTCGTTTCTCTACTTTTTTTTTAATCCCATTCTCATACCTGTCATATTTGCTTTCTTTAAATTACAAAAATATCTGCTTATCAAAATGTACTTGGATTATCTCACATCAGAGCAAATGTTGCAAACATTTTTCAATTCAAGCAGAACAAAAAAGAGTAGCCAGAACATATGCATGAAATGCGGGGGGTGGGGGGCTGGGGTGGGGGGATATAATCCTGATTGCAAAACACTTTCATGCACAACACTAACACTAATAACATAGCACTGCATTAAACCCAGGCATGATTCTGTAATGGAAATTACTGCATGGGCTCAGAAACACCTCCAGAACTCGTTGTCTGTGAACACAGGTCACCGTGCCATCCACAAATGCTGCTTAAAGCTCTATCATGCATAGAAAAAGCCATATTTGAATGTGATCCAGAAATGCCACTGTCTTCTCCGGGCCAAAGCTCATTTAAAATGGACTGAGGCAAAGTGAAAAACTGTTTTGTGGTTAGACGAATCAAAATTTGAAATTCTTTTTTGGAAACAATGGACGCTGCACCCTCTAAACTAAAGAGGAGAGGGACCATCTGGCTTTTTATCAGCGCTCAGTTCAAAAGCCTGCTGATGGTATGGTGGTGCAGTAGTGCCTATGGAATGGGCAGCTTGTACATCTGGAAAGGCATCATCCTTGCAGAAATTATATACAGGTTTTAGAACAACATATACTTCCATCCAGATTCCCTCCCATCTTTACTTCTGAGAAACTCTGCCTCTCTAAGATACTCTTTTTTATACCAATCATGTTACTGACCTGGTGCCATTTAACCTAATTAATTGCAAAATGTTTCTCCAGCTGTTTTTTTTAGTAACACTTACTTTTCCAGTCTTTTGTTGCGTTGAGGCCATCAATTTCAGAATTACCTTATTTTTTCCTTGGTTTAAACATTTGATGTGTTTCCTATGTTCCATTGTGAATAACATATGGGTTTATGCGTTTATCGCATTCTGGTTTTATTTACATTTTACACTGCGTCCCAACTTTTTTGGACTTGGGGTTGTAGCTATAAACATAAAGACATGAAATCATAGTGATTTTAGAATATGGGATGCAAAATGATCTTTTTCAAAACTTGGTAAAAAAGTAAACTGCAGGTCACGTGATGCTACGCAGAATCTACAGGAATAACATGTTACCAATTATAAACTAGTAAGAGATGAATTCAGATGGTTAATTCATGCTCAATAATTTACATAACAGAGCTTTATCAAAGCATTTGTTGCACATTATCACAACTAATAATGCATTCATTAGACATTTTCACATAATAGCTCATTAAATATGAAACAATACGAGTGTTGATGAATAAAGTTGAATTCCTATTAAATACCATTTACAAGTGTCTAATTTGGGGTTTACTGAACAAAGAACAAAACCCTATTTAACCCATAATATGTGTTCCTTAAAATAAAGTGTTACCACAAAATAAGTTAGAATTAGACAATGTATTAGAAATGTATTAATTACCATCTGCAAACACAAATGAACACAACTGATCCATCCATCCATTTTCTGTACCGCTTATCCTACACAGGGTCGCAGAGAGTCTGGAGCCTATCCCAGGGGACTAGGGGCATGAAGCGGGGGACACTCTGGATGGGGTGCCAACCCATAACAAGGAACAATCACACACACATTTATGCACCCATTCACACAGTATGTACAATATAGAGATGCCAGTCAGCCTACAATGCATGTCTTTGGACTGGGGGAGGAAACCCCAAGTACCCCAAGGAAACCCCCAAAGCATGGGGAGAACATGGAAACTCTGTGCACAAAAGATAGAGGTGGGAATCAAACCCCCAACCCCGGAAGTGCGAGGCAAACATGACTCCATGACATGAAACACTAAGCCACCGTGCCCCCCAACACAACTGATGAAATCGAATATTGTCAAATGTTCTATCCACCATTTTCCTACGCCCCATGATGCTTTGTGTGAATTATAGGAGTAACATCCATTAAGATGTAAGCAAACCTTTCGCTGCGGTGTCGCTAGTCATTAATTGTAGCAAGATGTGGATCCCACGCTAACAGAGCTTATAAAAGACATCAGCATACCCGTCCCTTCCTTAATACAGGAATGTGAAGACAATTTAAAAAGTTCCCATGGATAACTAACAGTAGCATATTTAGCTAATTTGTTGATTCTGTTGCTTGTAATAGTAAGGCATTGAGCAATTTGAAGAGCTCGGAGGCTTACCAGTAGCTTCACTGTAATAAAGTCGGTCGTGTGTTACTGAAGGATGTGGGAAATGATTTTGTGTACTTAAAAGCTGAAATAGAGCCATGTCAAAGCCTGAACCTGTCACGCCATAAAGCTTAGGTTTTAGTGTCAACACCAGATGTCATACAGACATCATATATATCGTATGTACAGCCGGTCCAGCGCGCTCTTGTAGTCATGCAGCTGCAATAACGTGGAAGGTCATTAAATTAAGGATAAAAAAATGATGATGATGATGATGATTATTATTAATATTTATTATTATAATTATTACTAGTATTAGTATTAGGCTAGTAGTATTAGCATTATCTGAGCTCTAATAGTGTTTTATAGCTACAGCCTAAGGGAGGTAAGTTAATAAAGAGTAAGAAAGACTGTCGTTTCTTCTATAAAGGTAGAGAATGCAGTCAGGCAAAGCAAGACAGGCATGACTGTACAATGGCTCACAGGAACAGTCCACCTTAACTTTAGGTCTGTGTATTTAGCACTTTTCTTTAAGCCACAAATTAAGTTTTGCCAAGTTGTAAGTGTAGACCCGGACAGCACATGTTGTTCCTGAGCATCGTAATGACATTCTGTAATGATATTCCCGCCTGAAGCTACAAACAGTATTAGTTTTTAACACACACGAATCTCGACATAAACAACACCTACTGCCATCAGAGCAAGCCAGTTAGCGCGGTGCTACTACTTCTGCGGAAGTTATACCCATAATCCTTTTTAGAGGAGCACCCTCAGGAAAAAGGTGGATAGATAAGAATTAAGAATATGTCTCATGAGTGGCTCTAATATATTAAAACCCTTTGGTGCAATGCACAATGACCAGACCAGTGTACCACTTGCGTCATGGCTGGAAGTGCAGGGAAGCCTGAATGTGTAACCTCCTGCAGCTTGAAGACTGCTGAAGTCATGATAATCTCCCTCAGCAGACGGTTGGCAACGATAATGCAAACTGCAGAGTTTGGATGGGCCGGTGCTGCTGATTATTTATTTATTTATTTATTTATTTTTTACCTAGAACTCAGTTCTATAATGGTGCTCTTTCAGAAAGCACCCTATGGTTTGTCAACCGGCAACAGCTGCTATTGGTCTGTGTGTGAGTGTCTATAAACATGGCTGAATCCCTAAGGAGCGTCTAGAAAAACACTGCTCCTCAGAGAAAGCGTTTGGCACCAGGAGACAAGAAGGTCACTTAGTGCAGCACATCATCTGCCAGCACGACAGCAGAGAACAGCTGGGTGAGAGATCTGCCGCTCACGCCTGTCCTGTCTGATCTAATAGGTTATTTATCATCTTAAATAAGGATGTAACAACAGACCAACTGGTTGGGAGCAATTGTACTGCTCACAAAAGAGATAATTGGCAGGCAGTTTAGTCCGCTAGTAAAGAAGAACACAGCAGCACAGATGTTTACTGAAGCAGATGATAAACCTGATGGATGCTTGTACCTGCTGCATGTCACCTTCCGTGTAGGGGAGCTTGGTGGATACGTGGAACATGACCTCTTTGTTATGGAAATTGTAGTAGACTGATTCTGTGCCCGTTTGCCCGTGTGTCACGTCCAAGCCTCCCCGAAATCTAGAGAAAATACAAGAGGACAGGTGGTGAGATTCCATTTTCAAGCATAATGGCATTTAATTTTCAAAACCATTAAATTCAAGTCCACTTTTACATTCCTCACACTTCTCACCAAATATTAGGTTTAGGCTTAGGTTTACTGTATTTTCAAAATATTTAATACCTGTTCCTGAATAATGTAGAGTCACAAGTCCACCTACTGGCATGCTTTTGGACATGATGATGTCATGATTGTGCAGGTTTTGTGCAATAAGGTTACTTATGGATCATCAGAATAAAAGCAATTATGAGGCTTATTGGCTTATTGATTGTCCCAGGCTTAAGTCAGGGTTTTAATTAACTTTGTTGTCTATCCCCCATGTTATGTTTTACTGACGTTGCTGTATGTATGCTATTGCACCAGTGGTAGCAATGTGTTGTTCATACAACACAGAACCATGAAGAAGATATATTTGGTGTGTGTTCTTGGTGATACTGCTCCAGTATGAAATTATTGGGTTTTAGTGAACTACGGGGCCAAGTTCACACTGCCCAGATGAAATGAGGCAAGGGGCTGTATTGTCCGGTGAGCGTTGAAATCGATACTACATGACAACTATCCTTATATGTAGCTGTTCACATAAGGTACAAAACGTATCAGTGGGTAGCATGTTCAGTATCTTACCCTTTAAAATCATGGAGCTCGATCTTCTGACCCAAAAACTCTAAAAACTCCACAAATGCAGGACTTTCCTCATTATTTCCAAACAGCTCCTCCTCAACAGTCTACAATGACAAAGACATTACATTTCAACTTAGAAATAAATTCAGATCACTTCAAAAAGGATCTTATTCAATTTATTAAAATTGAAGTCATATGAAAAATGTACGAATGCTAACCTTGGCTTTAACCCTAACCTTTGTAACCTTTCATACAAATCGAAACTTTGTATGAACAAATTGTTATGAATCCATGTTGAATATTTACATACACGACATTTGCATTTACGTTCTTGGCTGTTCTTGACTGTACAAAAGCACCTACACAGAAAGTCAATATAATTCACAGGAGCATCATTCATTGTTCGAATCAGTGCTTACAATAACATGAAAATGTAATGACACTGCTTTTGTTAGACAGAACAAAGCTTAAAATTCAAAAGATGCTAAATAAAATGAAGAGCTTCAACAAACAACTGACAAAGACAAAGACCCTGGCACATGCTCATATTAGCAAAACCTACAGAGCTAGTTCATTATGATTCCCTATGGGGCAATTAGGCTGATGAAAATGCTAATTGCTTTCCTGAATAAACATCGTGACTTTTTTGAGTGAAGCTGTGGGTGCTGAGTGCACAGCGGTAGAGAGAGCTGTCTTGATGCTATGATAAGGTGTAGGTAAAACACTTGTGTTGGTCTCCTGATAGGTTCAGTAGAGAAGAAGAGAGCAAGAACAGAGCATTTTGTGTGTGATAACAGACAGAGACGTGACAGGAAGAGGCTCTTTGTGTGGCTGCATCATTAGGAGCCTCTCTATGCTAATGCTGCGAGTGGACGATTTCATAGGCTCTCTTCCTCTCTGCTCACCGCTCATCTAGTCCAACTTAAAGGTCAAGGAGCTGTGTGAGCAAATCTCTCTACCAAGCCCTAACCACACAAAAGCGTTATAATTTAAAGAAGAGAAGAACAGAAGTAATGCTCGAGGTGCTGTAACTTCTCACTCAGAGGAGGCATTACAATGTGAAGAGGACTTTTCAATACTGTATGAGCTGCTTTTGTTATTTAGAAAGTCTGTGTGTCTGTGGGCCAAGCACCTGGGTGCTGTTTGAAGATTTAAAATAGACTAAAAAAATAATATAGCTATTCAGACCTGGATAGAGACGCTCCTGTGGGACTCACCTGTCCAAACTTCTGATATATTACTCCGAACTTGAAGTTGTTGTTGATGACATGCTCATCAAAAGCCACAATAAGCCTCGAAGCCTATAAATAAATTAAAAGATTAAATAAATAAAACATTTTTGCACCAGAACTGTTGCATGCAAGAAGTGAGAGACACCGTGTCATTTGTATTACAAGCTATTGGGGTGAAGAAAGACGTTTGAGATATGGGACATCAAATCTTTGACATTCCAGCTAGCAAAACTTTAAAACTTCTTGAGCAATTAGAGAGTAAACCTTTCAACAGTGATCAAAGATTATGCTTAAGCCTTTTTTTCTGTAAGGCTTTTTAAAAAGGGGTCTGTCTGGCTGTTTCTCTTTAACTATTAAATATTAATTTAATTCCATTGTAAAATATTTAACTTTACAATACATTAGAACATACAGTACATGTTTCTATTATTTATGGACATCAATCCATTTTCCATCCTGTGTATCCTACACAGGATCGTGGGGAGCCTGGAGCCTATCCCAGAGAACTGGCGACACAAGGCCAGGGACACCCTGGATGGTGTGTCAACCCACCCCCCCCCCTCGCCCACCCCACCAAGCAACATTAAAAAAAATCTTTATTTTTTTTCTTACTTCACACTCAACAGTACATTATATGGACAAAGGTTTGTGGAAACACATAACCATTACACCCATATGTGTTTGTTCAAAATCCCATTCCAAAACCATGGACATTAATATGGAGTTGGTCTCTCCTTTGCTGCTGAAATAGGTTCCACTCTTCTAGGAAGGCTTTCCACTAGACTCTGGAATGTGGCTGTTGGGAATTGTGCCCTTTTATACAAGAGAATGAATGAGGTCGGGAGAGCAGGCCTGGTGTGCAGTCGACATTCCACTTTATCCCAAAGGTGTTCAGTAGGGTTGAGGTCAGGGCTCTGTGCAGGCCACTCAAGTTCTTCCACACTAACCTTGGCACACCATGTCTATGCTTATGGACCTTGATATGTGCACGGACACAGTGTTATGCTGGAACAGGTTTGAGCCCCTAAGTTCCAGTGAAAGGAAATTTTAATGATACAGCATACAAAGACATACTAGATAATTGTGTGCTAACAATTTGCGGCAACACTTTGGGAACGACCTACAAATGGGATGGTCAGGTGGCCACATACTTTTGTCCATATAAATATACTTTGAGGTGCATTTTAAATGTATGAATGATACTATATAAATATATATATAAAAACAAAGGTTTTAATTATATTAACTGAAAGGCTAATCATGTATGGTGGAGAACTGCATACCTTTGGGTAAAGCACTGGGAAGAAGCGATCCACATTCACCTCCTCACACACAAGCTGGGAATAAGAAAACAAGGAAAGAAGCTGAATGATTTTTTTGCTCTTCTTGTTTGTTGTAATAATCAATCCATTGCTTTTGTCAGGACTGGTCAGATGAGGTTATCTGTCAGTCATGATATTGAGGATGATAAATGACAATGGCAGAAAAGAACAACACTGAATCATACTCTCACCTTGGCCATCTGGACAACATTGGGGAATTCAGTCAGACATGATATCGGGATCACATCGTGATATGTCTTCAATTTGCTCCTGGAAAAGCCCAAAAGAGATTCTGCGGTGTTTACCGGATTCAATTTTAATCTTACATTTTAACTGATGGATGTACAGACTCATACATTCGTTCAGTTTATTTGGTGTCAGATTGGATGCTGTACTGTAATTATATCACACGGGTGAGATGTCAGCAATGTCCTACAGTTGTCTCTTTCCACCCACACACTGGCCCAAATTGTCCATCTGGTGTCTAATTTGGAAACGATGGTGCTGTGAAGGTGCTGCCCATGTAATCTCAGGAGAGAAATGTGTGACTGAATGGGATATTCTGATACATACAGTCTCCGGATATGACTCATGGTTCAGAGAATGGATACTGCCACGTCTAGAGTAATCTTTAATCCAAATGAAAGTGCAAAGCAAAGCAGCTCAGGAGGAGAATATCTGTCAAAGACTAATCCCTCACTCAATAAGACATTAGGAAGGTTTAATATGAAAATGTATGGATGAGATATTAGGAGTGACGATGCATACCTTAACATCAGACGGAGGTGCTCCTGGTCCCCAATCACTTCGTATTTAACTGAGAAGACCAGGTGGCCCAGAGCGCTGTCCATTGTGTAGTAATTAAAATGCTCCTAATGAGAGGAAGGGAAGAAAGAGTGTGAGAACACATTTATCACACACACACACACACACACACACACACACACAATTGAATAAATGCACACAGACATATGTCTGCTACAAGGTCACACTATGAGACTCATCCATTATGAGGATTTCATTAGCTAAACACATTATGTCAAATTAAGGGCAAAACTAATATGTCTTCTTTAGAGCTAAGCTCTAAAATGCGTACAGGGACATGCATAAACCTTCTTGGTGTGACACTAGTCATGCGTCTTACTTTGGTCAAATGGATTTTCCAAATCTCTAAGGGAAGGTTTTTTTGTTCAAATGCAAATGTTGTTGCACAAATGCAAAATACAAGCATGACACTTAGGTCTCAAAACAGAGAAAAGGTACAAAACAGTGTTCTTGTCTTTTATCTTTTTTTATATGGATTGAAAGTAGTACAGTACAGTGGAGTACAGTCTTACCTTTCCCATGAAGTGTTTCCGGAAGATCCTGGCTGTAGTGTTGGTTTCCAGCTTGATGTGGGACGTAGGAGACAGCAATTGATCCAAGTCATTTCCATTGCTCAGCTCGTGGTTGGTGCCTTCGATCCAGTAACCTCCGAACTGAGGCAGCAGGATCAGTGGAAAAGGGCTTTTCCTGCCTAACACCTAACCGAGAGAGCAATCACACCTGTGAAGCCGTGCAACAGATTTCCAAAAAAAAAAAAAAAAAAAGGAAATGTGACTGAGACCTGTTCCTGGGTTATACCGTACCTCATGAACACTAGGGTATGGGATGTAGTCCTCCTCAGTCTGTTAAAAAGAACCAAACACACACATGCTGTTGTAGTTTACGCTAATAACATTTGAACATTATAATATTCAGAAATTGGTGACTAAGTTGGACTTAACAATCAAGTGTGAATTATTTCAGACAAAACTGCCACAGAACAGAAACTATTGCTCAGCACCAATACATTTCATCTGATTGCAACTCTATTAGTTGGTGTCTGAGAGAAGTTATTGCTGTAGGAACTCAATGCTTGTCAGTCTGCCTGAAACTCGCCTTCCATTTGAACCAACCAATGGCTTGGAAACAATAGGGGCTGTGTGTGAGGTGAGTATGTGTGTGTGTGTGTGTGTGTGTGTGTGTGTGTGTGTGTGTGTGTTTATGTGTGTGTGTGAAGGACATACTTTAAGGGGTGGAGGAAGGGTACACCGCTGTTCATCCATTCTGTTGCTCTGAAACATAGCAAAAAAATTATAGCACATCACCATCCTCTTTGCCACAATCTGTTCACGTCTCATTCATTATTTAAAAAAAAAATCTAATAGATTAGATAGAAATCGTAGTATATTATAAGCTGTTAAGGGTAATTAATATGAATTTGATGTCATATTAATGACAGTGATGATGACAGCATTAACAGTTGGGTGATGTAACTGATAACATTTAGTCTGTCACTGTCAACATAACACATACATATAAATACTGAACAATATACGGAAATATTCTTTTGTGTCATTCTACAGGACAAAGACCCAGTACAGTTTAAAAATATTTTTTCAAAAAGTTTAAAAATTTGAAAAGGTTAAGCTTTATTAAACTGTAATTAAGTACAAGTAAATATATAGGTAAATGACTTGCATTGATGGATTTAGAGAAAATAGTGATGTCATAACACCTATTTAAAGGCAATGATCGAGCGTTTATGAGCCACCTTTGTCAGTTATCAGGATTGTGTGAGATGCTTTATGAAGTCAATAGCCTTGTATAAATGAAAAGAAAAACCCTGATAATGTGACTTATGTAACACATACATAAAACCTTTTTTTTTTTTTTTTTTTGCTTGTTTTTAAATTTTGTGTGCATTCATTATTCTTTTTGTCCTCACTATAGGTATGATGTTTATGACACTCATGTGTGCACTCATCAGCTTTATGAATCAATTATCATAATTACAAGTCACAGACTAACTCTTTCATATATTTTAATGCCTTTGAACTAAAGTGGTGTTAACTACATTCAAGGCAGTGAATGATAACATGATCTGTTCATATAACCCTATGCATTCTTCTATAAATGTAATTCAATACTTATGCATGTTATACGTTTTTACGGAGATACCCTTCTATTACTGTATAGACATACCCAAATGTTATAAAAAGGAACCAACAGCATGAACCACAAGTAGATATGAGAGTAAAAGTGTATTGCAAGAAGGAGAAGTGAATATCAGTAAGTGTAGAAAAGAGTGAAACAATGAAAGAAATTACACAATTACTACAGAATTGTGTGTTAGATATTAAGAAAAAATATCATTGAAAGTATAGAAAATCTTTGACATGAACAATTTGACATGTCACTTTCATACAGTGAGGACTTGCAGACGTGCGTACTGTATATCCAGGCCAAACCACCATGCTGTGTGTGTGTATTTGTATGGGCTCAGATGCTACTGATAGGTGTGTCTGTGTTTGAAAAGCACAAGGGCGATATTCAGATTACTGGATTTTTGGTTTATCTGCTGATACATTGCAAACAGGCATCTTTATCATTTTGTGATAACAGCTGTTTCTTGTTGGAGTGGAATGTCTATGATGTGCTTTCTTCTTTGCAGTCCCATTCTTAATTTTTTTTTTCCACTAGAATGAATTCTAGGCATTACAGCTGCACTATCCATCAGCCCTGTTCGGATGGTATTACAGTCCCTCCAGGATTTTACGATCGCAGAAATTAACGCAAAATCAGGGAAACTCCTTGCTTGCAATTTTTCAAAATTACTGCAGATTTGGGCCAAGATGCGTCATGTGACATCAGCACAACGTGTATTCAGCCAAAGCTCTTGTCAGTTCATGTGCGTCGAACATAAGTACAGCTAAAAGGTCTAATTTACCAACAAACATCATTGCAAAAGTCCATGTAAAACAATTTTGTGCGATTGCGATTTCGCCAATTCAAACACAAAAAACTCAGCTGCAAAGTTGTACATTTGGGAAAAAAAAAATGTCGCAGCAAAATCAAGTATTTTTTGCCGTAACAACGAAATCCTGTATGGACTGGTGTTAGTTTCCTAAGATGATGTCTACCATCATAATACTCTCACATCTAAATTTAGGCAAAAGAATGATTTTCTTGCAGGTTTCCTCTCCCGCAAAACCAGACTTTTGTGTCACACATGGTGATGTAATCATATACTTGATGAAATTATTAACAAAACACTACAGTCATGATATTGTGGCATAATGTATGTGAATACAAAATGTGGCCTGTAGCTGCCATTGCAATTGCTTATAACAACTTGTAACAGCGGGATTGCAATCTTTTTTTTGATTGACTTCATGTGTTTGATTGACTTCAAATGATATAACACTCTTCCAAAGCATACATTATTTTTGGACACTGGAAGTATAAACACTTTCTTCATGTAACAACTTCAAATATGACTAAATATGATGTCATTATTTCTGCTCTGATCCGAAACAATTGCTTGTATAATGAGAAAGATGTCGGTACATTTATCAGACCAATTCTCAGACCAGACTTCTATCCAGACAAAACTAAAATGATCAGACAATTATTTGACCAGATGTTTATCCAATTGGGACTAAAATTTTCGGACTGTTATTAGACCAGATGTCTACCCAGTTGGTACTAAAATAATACGAGTGTTTTAAAAGCCATATACTATATATTGTAGGTTGGAATTTTCTCAAATGTGCATGGATTAAAAAATGAACGGAAATAAAATCACTGAGTACAGTTCCTGTAATAGATGCAAAACTACAACCATCCGAATGGGGCTATAAAATATCATGCAAAATAAAGTTATTGTTATGCAAATGTCTATCACCTATTTGTGAGCGATGAATAATGAAAATGAGTAACTGCTTTAATCATAAGTTAATTACTCAGCCGTGTTACACAAAGCTGTCTGCAATGATGAACGATTTGGTCCTCCTCTAAGTTTACAGACAAACTTATTGACGAAGAACGAACAAGAAAATCTTGCACATTAGAAAGCATAGGACAACATAATGAAACAGGGTTTTCTCATTATCTACAAAGCTTTCCTTTACAAGAAGTGGAAAGCAAACAAGTCATGTCTAGGCAACCAGTTCTGAGAGCTGGTTCTGAGGTTAGTGGAAGACATCTAATATGAAGAACGGAAGAGCGAGATTTAGATAATAAAAGCAATACTTTACCTGTATTCTTTCAATCATTTCAAATAAATCAGTAGTCTGAAAAAGGGGGGAGAGGAAATGAGATGAGTGATGATAAAACTCACATGTGAGAGCTGAACCCTGAATTATGTTACACTGTCTAAGTAGAGCAAGAGTGAAGACAGTGAACACATTGCAGCTCTTTTAATCAGCTACCTGCACTGAACACTGCTTCACCTGATTACGCCACTATAGCTCTGCTGTATTAACGTGACCTTACTGGCCTTCATTTCTACAAATGACATCAAAAGATTATATTTTTTATTTAATGAAGCACTGAAGTGTCTTAGAACAGGAGGAGCTGGTGCTGAGGTTGTTGGAGTGCGATGTTAGTAGCAATAAGTCAGCATTAGTGGTCAGCAAGGCCCCTTGCTTATCTTTAGTGTTAAAACACTGATTCGATGTTAAATCACTTGTGTTATGTAACCATAATCACATCATTATACTACAATGTTTTGTAAAGTTAAGGCATGTACACTACCGGGCAAAGGTTTGGACACATTAAACTGAAAACACACTTCATTTGTTTATAAAGCAAATGTTTCTATGTGCTTTTCTGTCGAAGTCCCATCATTGCTTGATTACCCTAAAGTCTTGACCTGTTCTGTGTCTCACCTTCATAAGGTTGGTTATTTCTGCTCTGCTGTTTTTGCTTCTCCTTTTAAAATTTTATCATGCATTTCTAGCGTAAACTCCCAGCTTTGTTTCCCAGCCTTATAACTGCTTCTGTGTTTTATTGTCTTTAACCCATACTAGTGTTTTCTTTCTGTAATATGAATTATCCTAGGATTTATATCGTTATCCTAACACTTGTCTCAATCACTCCATTATTCCAATATGAGTTACTTTATATTGTTAATAAGTTCTTCTATATATTATCATAATATCATAATCATAGAATAATTAAACAATAATAACAAAAAGAAAACTCTTCTATACACAGGCATGTTCAAGCTTATAAGAATACAAGCTGAAGTTTAGGGGCTTTGTGGGTTTGAGTTCACGTCCTCATTCCACACTCTGAGGGGAATCGTTTATACTTTTTCATATTAAATTCACTGAATGTCCTAGTGCATGACACTGCACAACCCTCATGTTTACGAACAGCAATGCATAGACAGCTGACATGATACCAGTGTGTTTCCGGGAGGGGTGTGTCGAATGAATTCTACATGAATTTCTTCCCATTCGCCTGGGCAAACAGATTGTGTACCATGTCACATTGTTTGAGTACATTGTGCTAGTCCTCCTCCATATGCAAACAGACCCTACTGCCTTGAAAACAAAAACCTGAGAAATTCAACCCAGCAAAATAACAATTTCACAACCTCGTAGAGAAAAGGAAGGAAATAGAGAGAGTGTGTGTGTGTGATGAGAAGCTGATGATCTATTTAGTGTATTGCTCTATGGAGGGTTCTCATACCTCTCAGCTATCAAACAACAAACTGAAACAGCAGACACTGAGGCTTTATCAAAGACTAATAGTAAAACTCTGCACCATATGCTGTTCCTGATCCTCAGCTCAGGTGATCCTCCTTCAGCAAACAGTGCCTGAGTCATGAACACTGGCGGCTTTAAAATAATACAAAGCAAATACAAAGCTAAGAACACAACAATAAAAAGTGCTCCCGGATACAACTATTACATGGTAACCATTAATTTATTGCTCTGGATAATTTTGCAGACTTTAAAATAGTGCAAAAATACTGTGAAATGTTACAATTACTTCTCTCCATATACAGCAGAGATGCTATGGGACGAAATGCTTTTTTTTAAATCAACCTGACTAATCAGAAATTGATCTTTAGCCTGCAGTGCTCAGAGTCTGATATAATTCAACACATTTTCTCAGAGCAACATCACTTCTTATTCTTATATTTTTGCTCTCTGACTGCTGTCAGGCTTCAAAGATTTACTTACAGTTCCAGGCCTTTTCCAGTGTCCCACTGTCACGCGGACTGGACTTTTTATAGCCATTCTGAAATGATGTCCAGTGTCTCTTACACACCCACACACACAAAAAAAATACTTTACATCCAGTCCAGACTAGTTCAGATCCAGAAATGTTTTTCCTGGGCCTCCAACAAGACCTCCTGTTTCTGTCCGATTGAGAAGAAAAGTCCAAAGTGAGAACCAGCAGAGTGTCCCATCACAGCAGTGTGAGAAAGCCTCTGATAGAGAACGCTGCACTGCTCTGTGAGGTGTGTGTACCCTGTATGTGTGTTTGTGTGTATGAGCATGAGGTTAGGGCCAATATTTCTCTTTTCCTCTCTCCAGACTGGTGTGGGAATTGGCAAGGCAAGTCTTGCATTCCTTTCTCACAGAGCAGCTCTTTTTGTACTCTCTCTCTGAGGTGTAGAGGTGGAGCTGAGACTCGGGTTATACTTCAACAAGCCTGCACGGAGCCCACCCAATGGAGCTCTAATGCTCTGTGCCACACCAACAGGTGCTGGGGATTTTCTTTCTATCAGTTTTTGGAGCTGCATATGAGAAACCGGTGCATGATGAGATATTATCTTTACGGCTAATGAGCTCAGATTCTTACTTTGAGACTCTCAATCAAAACACTTTCTGTTCTGTTCAGGTCAAAATTACCCATTTTGAAGTCTTTCTAAAAGTGGAACATTATATAAATAAATCACTACTAAACCACTTTTCCACTACGAACCTTGCTTGAGATTATGTTTAGCTGAATTTGCTCTGAGGGCAAGAATTACAAAGTGAAAATGAGTGCTACGTAGAGGAAAAAAAGAGTCCTCCAAGGGCTGTTTGCATCAGAACTGGTTGTATTGTCCATATAGTGTATAATGGTGATAAGGTAAAATGGTTATTTTAAAATAAATTTTTACATTTATATTGCTATCAAAGCAGAATAAATGACACGAGAGCAAGAATTAATTAAGTTAAGCCAAGAATTAATGTTCTTGGCAGAGAATCCTGACTTTCAGACAAAAGTTGTGGTTTGCCGACCAGGAATTTTATTACTAAAACAGCCTAAGGAACTGAAAAGCATTAAGGAAAAATAAGGGAATAACAAAAATGAAGACGATGATGAATTTTGCCAGGTGAACTGATGCCAGATGATGAACTGATGCCAGGCTTCTGGCAGATTTGAGAATATATTGGAATTCTCCAATAAATGGTTCCAATAAGCAATCCCAATAAATGGTTGTTTAAAAAAACCAAAAAACATTGATGAGGGAAGCCATTTTACATTGGGGGTGCCGAAATTTCAAGCAGCATGCATGTGGTGTGTGCTATCTATATATTATTATTATTAATTTAGAAGGTGCAGTTAAAAGAATCCTGAAAGTGAAGGGTGCGGCAGCTTCCTCAGCACCCCCACTTCCTGCGTCCTTGCAAAAAACCCCAAAACCACAACAACAACAACATAAAGTGCCTTTTTAAGGTGATCAACCACCAGGAGCTGTCAGAACAGCTTCAATGCTTCAAATGCTTCAAAGCTTCAATGGCATTGATTCTGCAAGTCTCTGGAACTGTACTGGAGTGCTGAACACCATTGTTCCAAAAGATGATTTGATGATGGTAGTATAGAGCATGGTCTAACATACCGCTCCAAAATCTCCCATATCTGTTCAGTTGGGTTGAGATGAAGGCCATAGGTGATCAATCAGTATAGTTTTGTATTGTTTTGCAGTGACTCTTTCTTAATAAGGGGACAAGAGTATTCAAAACCTGCCAGCACAATGCCTCCACAACATACCCACTGGTTTCCCTTTAATTTGTCACCTGTCTATGTTTAGATAACTAATGTTAGAAAGTAATGTTAGTTGTGGAAACTGTACAATAGCTATGCCTACTCGTTATGCCGCTATGTTGACTACATAAGTAGGTATCTATATAATTATATAGACAAAACATATGTAGGCAACACTTATACTGTATGTAGAGCTATGGCAAATATTTACATTGATGTAGTGTACAAATGCACATAAAAAAACCCCAACAAATTAAAACAGTGTATGAATCAGTATGGAATACATATGAATGAAGAAAGCAGATGGACTCCTTCGGTGGTTACATTTGGCAGAAGTTAGCAAGAATTGCTAACATTGCTTACAGACACGTTAAATGAAGGATTCTACTGGTGATGTGGCTGAGACATTGCATAAAAAAAGAAATGGGCACTAATAAGGAGTTAGCACTGCAGCTCTTCCCCCTGATTACAGCTTTGCCTGCACCACCCAAGTTAATCCCTTTTTTTGCTTTTCAAATTCAAATGCAAATAAAATACAGAGAGAAAAAAAGAACACTAACATGGAACAACGACAGAGCAGAACAGAACTCAGTGTCTGCTTATTGATTCTCCACAATGAGATGGTGCTCCACCTGCAGCTGAACATATCTTTTTAATAAGACCATAATAAACATAATGTTGATGTCTATCGTGGGCCGTCTAGTTCCGTGGAAACAAGGAACTGCAATCATCTCATAAAAGGATTTAGGATGAGAGTATCCTGTGTTGTAGATATGCTCAGAAAGTACACACAGACACACATTATTGCACTATACAAACAGTGATGACTGGGTGCAGCTCAATATCAGGCTCATCACTGGTACACGATAGCCATCTAATCCACTCTTAATTGATAACACAGAGCCATTTTTTCTGTACACACAGTCATTTGTGGTGTATACAGCCCATTCCTTACTTCATTGACTATCATGGGTAGTGCATAAAATAAAAACCCTACAATATGTAAATCAATAAGTGTGTGCAATTTAAACTGTTTGTAGTATAAAAGATCTATGCCCCCCACAAAAAAAAAATCTTGCATAAGTTTTGCATCAAGTAAGCCCCTGCATCAAGCTATGCATATTTCTAACGTTAATAACTTATATTAAACTAGCATGACTTAGACATGATATGGTTTCCATCATATGGAGTATGCAGTACTAATCCTACCGTGTACCATGGAGAAGTCTCATTACCTCACTTTCTTATTGGGGGAGTTCCTCAGGGATTAGTATTTTGTCCACTCTTATTTTTCCTATATACTAAATCACAGGGCTAAGTGTTCTGATCTCATCTCTCCCTCATCCTCTCCCATAATAATTCCTAGTGGTTATTAGTAGAAATGGTAGGTCTACTTATTTAAAAAATCATAGTGAATTGGCATGGATTGTAAATTTCATGCATGTGGTTTAGTATATATAGTATAAGATGCAAATATCAGTAAATATCATAAACATGTATCACCACTATAATACAGTGTAATACAGTGATCATAATATTTAATTTCATAGTGTTACTAGCTAGAAAACATGACCATGCCATGCCACAAATATGCTAATTTGTGTTTTAAATAGCTGCCAATATAAAAGTCACATTGATCAACATGACAGCATGATGGATGTGGTGTAAAATGAGCTTAAGATGAGTTCCAAATTGAAATGCTAACAAAATGTAAATAATACTAATAATCTGGCAGTTTTGTTTATTATAAAATATTCCATAAGTATAAATTATATATACAGAGCTACATTACAAATAACAAATAGGAAAAAGAGAGAACTCCATCTGTTTCTGAGTCCATTCCAAGTGGGGGTGAGACCCCAAGTTTCAGAACCTATGGTCTAGAGAGAGAGAAGCCCATGGTTTCATGGTATAATGAAATTACCTTGTGACTGTGAGGAGTCTGGGTACTGTCTCAAAGACACAGCAAACCTCCTCGGCTGTGATATAGCTGTTATATGTGCTATAGATGCATTGGTAAGCCTTCTGGATCATGTGCAAAGTGGTAGAATACATCACAGGTCCTGCTAACCCTAACCCTAACTCAAAGTGTCATGCTAATTGCTATGTTACTCCATTTGTCTCGTAGCTCCTGAAATCTTTCCTGCAAATCATTGTCTATTGTTTTGACTTCTATCTAAACCTGAATCCACAGCCTTAATTAAACTCTATATTGTTAATAATAAGTCCTACTGTGTCAGAGGTTATACAATTGCTGCTGTCCTTATAGTGCATTCACCCTAGTTCATCAGTGTGTAGTCAGATTACATCAGCAGTACAAATCAGCATACAGGATAGCCATGAATGCCATTTGAGATAATAAAGCCGACTGTCTGTATTTAACTAGATAAAGCTAATCCACAGAGACGTGCTCTGCTAAATGGCATTACTTAATGCCAGGAGAATGACGTAATTCTCAGGCTCGTAATTTGAATAAAGTTATATTCATTGGTGGCTTGTCCCTAGTGGCAGCCAATATTAATCTTCATAAAGTCCTCATTCACAACTCCATATATTTTTAATTCTGTTGAAATACTAATGACCTCTTTTGAGTGACCAACTATCTAAAAAATGGTAGCTATTTGACAGATCCGCTGTTCTGTTCCGCTGATTTGGTCACCTTTCTACAGATGTTGTGCAATCATGAGGCAGCATGCTTACTGCCCCACTTAACTCCATAGAGTTATTATTGCAGCTTGTGGGCAAAAATGGGAAAAGAGGCCCATTGGGGGCAGAAATCATGTTGCCCCATGCTCAGAAGAGGAGCAGAGGGTAGGACACAGTTGCTAAATTGGGTTAGTTTAAAAATATGGTCCCCAAGATCCAAGATCTTGGATCCATATAGCCAATAATTGGAATGAACTAATTCATATATATATATATATATATATATATATATATATATATATATATATATATATATATATATATATATATATATATATATATATTAACACGGTATGATGTATTGCAAAGATTGGTTGAGGAAAAGAGGGATTATGGAGTGGATAATATCTGTACAACAGAAATGCATATGTGCACAATGGTGCAAAGGCTGAGAAAGAAAAAGGCAAAATGTGTCTCTATATTCCTATTGCCTACATTTTTGGGCTAGTTTCATGACTTTTGTGTAGTTTCGCTAGATGGCAGCCCATACCATAAGTCAAGTATGATAGCCTCTCAAATTAATGTCATTATTGTTGTCCAAACCAAAATCGATGGTCACAAGCCGCTGAGAGTTCTGGTGCTAGAACCTCGAAGAGGAAACTTACAAAAACTTTACTTTTAAGATTAAGATTGTCCAATTTACAAGTCCATGGAGATTATTCTGCAATTATTCCCCAATTAGTCCTCCAATATTCTCAGAATAGTCACCAATTATTCTCATTTGTGCATGCATGTTATATGTCATAAATCCAATATTATCATTATCAGAAAGCAATACAGATTTCACATTCCTCGAGCTTTTAATGTTTTGCACCCCCCTCTGCTCTGTGCCAGATTTTAAGATCTGGACTTGTTGCTGTCTTTGAAGGTTGGGAGCCAATTGCTAGCAGTCTGTCATAACTTCAAAAACTGCTGAGCTGCTAAATACAGGTGCTCCAGGGTTGGATATCTGGGTGTAAAACAGAAAATCAATTTAGCCAATTTAAAAACACTTTTCCAGTGGAAACATATTCATGATGCCATGGGACATATCTGCAATATCAGATCGCTTCATTTACAGTACATGATTCACCGTGAAAGGTTGTTCTGAAGTGGGCATTTTGGCTGCTTGAATTTTGAAGGAATATGATGCTAAATTCTTCTTAAAAATAAAACAAATCACATAATCTGTCACATGCTTCACTCAAATAGTATAATGACTACCAAAAACCAAAAAGTCTTTTCTCTGTAAGTTTTTCAATCGTAAAAGTCAACAATAGTTCAGCAGAGTAAACAAGTGCTCTTCAATGTAAGAGAGCGAGAGAATGAAGAAGGCTTTTTTTTTTTGGTATAATTAGTCTGGGAATAAAGAATTATATGCAGGGAATCATTAATTAAGGATGGACCTGATTTCAGAATCAAGATTATCAGTCCCCTCTCTGACTTTAAGTCTTTCTCTCTTTCTCACACACTCCCTCCTCCATGACCTTCCATGGCTCAGCATTAATTAAATCAGTGATACCACAGCACTGTCCTTTGGACCTCCTGTATCCTAATCATGGCTAAAGTGTCTGGTGGAGTGAAGGCCTGAGAGCTCAGGCTGAAAACTGTTAGTCAAACTCCATCTCACCTCCAGCCACAGACAGGCCCATGGGCACTGGGTCCTGGTCTGAGCTCTCTCGCCATTAATTAACGTGTTTACAGCCTATGCTCTCTTCTTGTTTATTGATATTAGACATTATTATTCTCCATGCACTCCTGTTAGCATACTGGCCCTGACCATGCCAGTCTAATAATTCATGTTATCTTTCCAGAGCAGGTGGGGATGAATAAGTGAGAAATTCCCTTCGAGTGAAGAACGACGGGGGCTCACAGATAGGCATCACAGCCATGCAGTGTGTACTGACCGCAGAGAAAGGAAAGCAGAAAGCAAATAGGACTGTTAAATTCTCTTTCGCGATAGCTTAATAGTAGCTGTCCATACATGACTTACTCTTAACTGACTGATTAAAATTACAATCAGAGGCATGGCTTATTCAGTTCTGCAGAGGGATATAATGTTGAATGCAGAACAAAGTAGAATAATGCAAAACACTTCATTGAGTAGTTGAATAGAGAAATGCATTGTCTATATTTTAAAGAATGAGTGATTTATACAGTAGCTCCCTGACACCATCTATATTCTCTCTTGTTAATTTTCAGGCTCCATTCCCTTAGTGTAGGAGTCACATGTATCAGATTACACGTAGATAT
The DNA here is from genome assembly GCF_023375685.1 of Ictalurus furcatus. Classification (NCBI taxonomy): domain Eukaryota; kingdom Metazoa; phylum Chordata; class Actinopteri; order Siluriformes; family Ictaluridae; genus Ictalurus; species Ictalurus furcatus. The sequence continues at coordinate 16,982,496 of NC_071269.1, read as the reverse complement.
TTCGGTCTCTGCACTTCAGCCATAATGCAGGATGCCGTATCCTCTTCCATATAGTCTCGCAGAGCAGAATTCCAACTATTGTTAGAGAGTCTGGCTGTTTTTGTCACTCAGCGTAGTCGAGGCTATTTGACTGGCATTGCAAATGACCAGCCACACCCTTTATTTTTCCCTGCCAGGACATCAGACATACGGGCAACATCCTGGAAACAGCATGGTTTGCCACAGCCTCACATCTAAAGAGTCTGAGGCTAGGATTCAGTGAGCTAGTGGTGGTTGAGGAGATCCCCCCCCACAATGTAAAGCACTTTGAGTGTCTAGAAAAGTGCTATATAAATGTAACTACATAACATGTAAATACATTCTGATCACTTGCATTGGAAACATTTGGAAATATAAAGACACCTGAATATAAGGAACGGATAATGACGTTTGAGTCAGTATTAGATAACTGCCTGCATATTTTGTTTTGTTTTGGGGCTGCATAGGCTATATTACACAAATTCCTTCATCTTCAGTAATCGCTTTATCCTGGTCATGGATATAGTAGGTACTGGGAACACTGGGATTGAGGCAAGTATACACCCAGGATGGGACAGCAGTTTGTTGCAAGGCACCATGCAAACATACACATTGACTTACACCTAGGGCCAATTTGGAATAGCCAATCCACCTACTGTCATGGTTTTGGGATGTGGGGGAGGTACCTCACATAGACGGTAATCTGAGTTCAGGATCGAACCCTGGAGCTGTGAAGCAGCGCTGCCCTCTGTGAAACTGTGCCTAAACACGGCCAATAAATAAAACTGTATGAAATATTTGAACCCACAGCACTTCTGTGAGCAGATGATATAAAAAATAAACAGTTGTGTGCAAACGTTTGCACACCCATAGGACAAAATGACTAAGAGAGAGAATATTAACGTATACCAACAAGACAATAAAGCCCCGATTTCCTAAAGGTCTGTCTGTGTAAGCCTGTGCAAACCTGAGAACATCCGTCTTTTCTGTTTTACATGTTTGCCTTAATGTATATGCAATTTGGGGTGTGTCTACCTAAAAGTGCAAAATGAAACAGGACTCAGTAAAAACCAATTAAATTAGCACCTGAAAATACAGTTGAAGTCAAAATTGCACCATTCATAATTCGTTATCAATATTATGCCTCAGAACAGAGGTGTCAAGGATAGCCTCATATTAGGATTTCGCAGCATGCTTGCACATCCAATACCAACAGCACTTAAATACAGCCTGTGAAAAAGGTTTCATTGGCACATACCTTCTAAACAAAACAGACACTTGGTTATTCTGAATAATGGTGTATTATTAACAATTTTCAATAGACCTCACCGCCTGTAATTGCTTTTTATATTGGATATGCGTATGCTGACATTCAGTTTCCATTTCATCTCCCTGGATCTCTCTTTGAGATCTGAACTTGCCATGACTACGAACAATAACTAGCCTAAGGAAAAGGAAAAAAAAATCAATTATCCCATTGCCATGCAGATTATTTGGGATATTAGTAATTCCTACCTAAGGGCAAAAGTGTGTTCGGTTTCATAGATGTTCTTTCTTACATTACCAAAAGTAACTAAATTGTGAATGTTAAGCTACAAATCAGTTTCGTATCCCCCTTTACACTCCCATTTTAATTTGACAGTTTATTTGTGGAGAAGATAGAGCTTTATTTTCCTTCTTTCACCCACAAACCATGCACAAACTTTTGCACTCCAATGTATGCAGATGATAGCACAAGCTTTTGAGTTTTTGTTTTGTTCTAACATGTGCAAGGGTGAAAAACCATTTTGGCTTCTTTATCACCCTCTTATTTAAACACATACAATGCACTGTATACAGTAAAATAATTAGTGGATCTCTTGCAGGGCCTTGCGTTAGTGAGCAGGAAATGTGTTTTATGACACAGGCGGAACCCTAGAGCTCTGAGCAAACTGCCAAGCCACTGGTGTGAAATAAAGAAGCTTTATAATGTGCATTATTTCAACAATTACACGTTTGTCTCAAGGAACAAATAGTGTGACTGAGGAACTGAATAAAACCAGGACAGATATTTAAAAAAAAAAAAAGCAATCATACAGCGCTGGATTAACTCACTCTCATGTCAGTAATTTGTATCAGTTGTTAGTACCATGCTTGCAAACTTGATACAATTCATGCCATGACAAAGGTTGTGCTCAAAAGCTGAGCCATCTGTAGGAAGACTTTTGGTAATGTTGCAGGCAATAGATTAAAGTTCAATGGGAAAAGGCAAAGCTAAAGGCATCAGGGAGGATTTAAGGCTTAGTGTTAAAGGCAGCGATGTGTGTGTGTGTGTGTGTGTGTGTGTGTGTGTGTGTGTGTGTGTGTGTACTTGAGTACCTTTAGGAATGCAGGGGCAGTGTAGGGCAGCGGAGCCTGGAGCAGTGTGGCGTCTAGAGTGCTAGAGATACGTGCCTCTCCTCCATCCTGTTTCCTGCAAACAGAGAGCGACAGATGCAGTGCTCTTCAGTGCTGCATCACATCTCACGCACAAACACACACACAGTGTATACATAAACACAAAGACTGTGAGGTCACAGGAGGGGAAGCTTTATCAATGTGGCAGCCTGGGGGATGACATTTGTATTACTCCATGCAGCTGTGTTGGAAGCACCTCCCAGCAGTCTTTGCACTTTCGTTAGCAGATTCCAGGATCTGTATGAGTTCTTCACATGGGGAAGATGAGCAAGAGGTATCTGCTGCAGGGGAGAGATGAGTAATTCAATTCGGTTCTTCTCTCTTCTGACTCTTCTTTTTTTTTTTTTTTTTTTTTTTTTACATCTGGTCATAATTAGATATTCCATTATTCTGAGACTGAGACAAAACAGGTTGTATTACAATGCTGCCTAAATATGATTCGGTGGCCATGTGAGTGAGCTGCTGAAGCATGACCTTCAATTTCCCATCAGAAAACAACTGTGGTATGATCCTCAGGCTGAAAGATATCCCTCTAATTCAGCAGGAACCTAAAGAATTCTGGACGTCCTCTTCAAGGGATCAAGTCTTTTCCACATCAAGCAGCACAAATGAGGTTACTGCAAAAATACTGCTTGAGGTAATATAAATTGAATACAAATGCATACCATTCATCTCATTAGAGACCTGGAATTAAATGCAGAACTTCTGACTCCAACTTAAATATATAAATATGTTTCCAAACTTTATGTAGTATAGAAAGGAACAAATGAACACTGCAGGCTGGTACACATTTCCAGAGCCAGTACTGAATAAAACAGACTGAAAAGAGCAACATTCTACCTCAGATCTTCGGAGAGCCCTTGAACTATGATGATGCAGAACTTTCCCTCTGAGTGCATGTAAGTGTATATGTCTATTTAGACATAAAATGTTCAAGCTGATTTACTAACAGGGTCTGAAGAGGATCATTTTTTTTACATGAGTAAAATAGCATGTCTTGTCAGCGATTTGTTTGTGTGTGTTTGCCTTAATGAAGATGTTATATTTTTGAAAGTGACTTCATGACCTCAGTCTGAAACTATTGTGTGTGTATATAATAAGACAACATGAAGGGCTGGTGTTACATTTGTGTAAATCAGTTTCTTTCATTTTAATGACTGCATTAAACTATTATGTCTCAAACTATCAAATATATAATAAGAATATTCCTTGAAATGATGACTTAATCTTTATATTTAGTATTCACTGAACATTCACACCTCCAAACCAACAGCATTTAAACAGGACCTGTGAAAGAGGTTTCTTTTACATATGTTTTGATCAGGTCTACTTTCTTTCATTTTGCATTCATATAATATTTTATATAGCAGCTTTTTAGTCATCTGAGCCTTTAAGTAGCGCTATACTCAATGTGCAATTATGCATATGTATGATATGTAAGTTTCAGTTTTACTCTTCTGCAAGTCTTTGAAATAAAATTTTCATTTAAATATTGTTTTTCCCCCAACCTGTGAAATTATTTGCACAGCATTTTTTTTGTAAATCACCTGCAAATGCATGCAAAATTGATCAGACTGCACAAGCAAATTAGTGCTTTATTTTTTATTTTATACATTTATTTGGGATCTTATTATATCATACAGATTATATCATTATGTAATCTGCACCTGAATTCACTTGAGGAGAATCCCAAACACAATGAACTGTCTATCCAAATGGACTCCAGAAAAAAGCGTATGAAAATGCGGTCATTTTATTGCGTGTATGTATATATTTTTAGTTGGAACACTTTCTCTTCTTTCCACAGCCATCTGGCACTTGTTTTTGGCTAGTTGCTTGAAATATAGTATTGCAGCACTTGTCAGTGTCACTGTTGACTCATCAAACAGCTCTATGATTCGTATTTGATTCCCATTTTTAACCTGAAACAACCTTAAAATGATTTAAAATCTCAAATAAACCAGTTTAAAACCCTATCATTTTTTCCACTTTCACATATTAAAGTTATCTGATCCTCTTTGCTGTGCTCTGCAACACTGAAATCCAGTTTGGAAACAAACTTTAAGGAAGCTATCTCTGGGGATCAGGTCTTGACTAGGAGGTTGCACCTCCTTCACCAGTTACATTAGACCTTCCCTGCCTGGCAAATCCATTCATCATGGAGCAGACAGGCATTTTCGAGTGAAATACAGTTATTCTCCGATATGCCTCCTTTGGGTTGTATCCTCCTGAACCTTCATTATCATAAACAGCAGTAGAAATGCCAAGTATAGAATAGAATTATAGTATAGAATAGAATAGAATAGAATGCAATGCAGGTTTCATTAACTTTCAAGTTCCCTTATAATGCACATAAAGGGGGTTCTGTTAAATAATACTGTCTTTCTGCTTTCATAGCCTTCATAGCACTTTCAAAGCACTTCATGTAAAACAATATAAAATCTGTAAGGCACACTGAGCTAAAACAGACAGACAGAAAGAGGCATGACCTTGAGTGAACTTCAGGCAGGAGCCAAAACAAACTCTTCAGATTGCCTCCATCCTTCATAATGCTGTGAGTCTGAATCGTAGACCAGAGCCTGCCAAATGGATCATCATTTACTGATCATCTCTATGACTAATGATGAAAGAAATGTATTATGGTTGAAGTACAGTACCATGATGTTAACTCCAAAATTAACGCTCAAAGGATACAGTGCCCTCGACTAATATTGGCATCCTTGGTAAATATGAGCAAAGAAGGCTGTGAAAAATTGTCTTTATTGTTTAACTTTTTGATCTTTTGTTAAACAAAATCACAAAAATACTCTGCACTCATGGATATCAAACACAACACAGGTTTATATAAAAAAAAGTACCTTTGTTAAATATAGGTGTGCAACAATTATTGGCACCCCTATGAATTCATATGAGAAAAATATATTTGAAGTATATTCCCATTGATATTTAATTTTTTTTAGTACACTTGGGTGACTAGGAACAGGAAATTGTTCAACCATGACTTCCTGTTTCATAGGGGTATAAATATGAGGTAACACACAGGCCAAATTCCCTTAGTTGTTCGTCACAATGGGTAAGACCAAGGAATATAGCTGTGATGTGCGGCAAAAGGTTGTTGAGCTTCACAAAATGGGAAGTGGCTATAAGAAAATAGCACAAGCATTGAAAATGCCCATTTCCACCATCAGGGCAATAATTAAGAAGTTCCAGTCAACTGGAAATGTTATGAATCAACCTGGAATTGGACGTGTGTCTATATTGTCTCAGCGCACTATGAAGAGGATGGTTCGAGTGGTCAAAAAATCTCCAAGGATCACAGCTGGAGAATTGCAGTATTTAATTGCATCTTGGGGTCAGAAAGTCTCCAAAACTACAATCCAAAGTCACCTACATCACCACAAGTTGTTTGGAAGAGTTTCAAGAAAAAAGCCTCTACTGTCATCCAAAAACAAACTCAAGCATCTTCAGTTTGCTAGGATACATGGCATCATGGACTCTATCAAATATTAACAGATCTTAAATGAAAACCTGACTGTCTTTGCCAGAAAGCTTAAAATGGGCCATGGTTGGATCTTCTAGCAGGACAATGATCCAAAACATACATCAAAATCAACACAAAAATGGTTTACTGACCACAAAATCAAGGTCCTGCCATGGCCATCCCAGTCCCCTGAAACCCATAGAAAACCTGTGTGGTGAACTGAAGAGGAGAGTCCAACAGAGTGGACCTCGAAATTTGAAGGATCTGAAGAGATTCTGTATGGAGGAATGTTCTCAAATCCCTTTGCCATGTATTCTCCAACCTCATCAGGCATTATAGGAGAAGACTCAGAGCTGTTATCTTGGCAAAGGGAGGTAGCACAAAGTATTGACTAAAAGGGTGCCAATAATTGTTGCACACCTATGTTTAACAAAGTTTACTTTTTGATAAACCTGTGTTTTGTTTGCAATTGTTTGATATCCATGAGCGCAGAGTATTTTTGTGAATTTTTTAAACAAAAGATCAAAAGGTTAAACAATAAGGACAATTTTTCACAGCCTTCTTTGCTCATATTTAACAAGGGTGCCAATATTAGTGGAGGGCACTCTAAATACAAAATGTATGACTCATGAATCAGTGTTGTAGCTGATATACTACCAAATGCACACTTGAGAACATGCATTAGTGTAGTAGAAGAGGGTTATTAATTTCTCCTTGTTCATCCTGATCTGACATAGTAGAAATTCCCATTAGACTCCCAATAGCCGCTTTTCCACTGCTACTTTTCTACAGCCTATAACACCCTACTGTGGGAAGGGATAAGGTGTCTTTGTAGCACACAGTCCACTGAAAAAGTAATTACTGGAGAACAGCTTCAGCTGCTCCACTCTCTGTGGGATACAATTCTTTACTCTATTCTTTATTCTTTACTGATCTTCGTAATGTGACTTCAGGCTTTCACTATTAGCACTATTATAAATTGATTATGACATGATATGATATGCTGAATTAAAACAAAGCATGAAAATCAAGGTTTTGAAGAATATGTAAAATTTTAATTATATACTGTACGTCACATTAAATAATCTTGTATTTTACTGTAAGTGTATTTATTAAACTGTGATTTTTACCAGTGGTTTTTCCATCTTTTGAACTATAGGTAAGATTTGAATAATTTAAATTTGAATTTAATTCCAAATTACATGGTTATTATATGGTTATAGTTTTGAGATTTAAAAAAAAAAATCTGAGCCCTAAATATACAAAATCTTAATAACAAAAAAAAAATTCAAAAACACAGAATGTATGCAAATTTGGCCAAAGGTAAAGCATCCAGGATTCCCATGGAAATTGGCTATTTAAAGTGGTAGCCAATCACAGCTGTCTGCCGTGCTTCTGTCCATGAAGTAAAGATTAGAGTTATGTGGAGTCAAAATGGAATATAGGAATCAGGAATAATTAGGTAAATGTATTTAATGTTTTTACTGTATGTTCTATACCTTATATTCTGTAACGGTTAAATTCATATTAAATGTCTAACGTTGCCTGTTGGCTAGCTAATTTTTAGATTGAACCTGTTATTTCAAATGTATGTTTTTGAAGGCAAATATTATTAAATATTAAAATCCCTAGCAAGTTCAAAACAAACAAACAAACAAAAACTTTGGTAAAATGTTGGTAAAAGGTCATATTCAAAACTTTTGTCAGCTTCCACGCTCCATAGACAATGAGCTGCGCTGAGGAAAAGCACATTGCATTCATTAAACACACACTTCACAGCTATTATCAACATCATCAGTGTTCAACAGCGTATATAATACACAGCCAATGAGATGGAAACGTGAGGGGATCAGCCCTCCTGATTTGTTATGCCGCCGTAATTGAAGGCATGCATATATTAGGAGTGCTCAAGGCAGTAAACAGGTGTTACTAAATGACAAATTCTCTTGTGATGAACATGTCAGCATCCTCTGCCAATAAAATTAGACATGCTCTTGTATGATTAATGCACTTTTGTAAGCTGGCATTAATATCAGATGAAGGATTTTCTTTAAAAAATACCTTTATTCGTAAATATATAACATGTTTCAATGACAGTTTTTGATGTACAATTAATAAAAACATACAGAATAGCCAATAATAAATAATAATGGTGCACAAGCCCTCAACTGAAGCATAATTAGGTAACTATCTATTTGTAACTTTTATTGATTTATTTTTTAAATTAAATGAGCCAATACAGATTTTTCAGCAGGCAAGCCGTTAATCAGAGCCCTGCTAATCAGAAACCACTAATCTATACCAATTAATTAGGATTTGACTAAATAATCCTGATCTTTCCTCTCTCCTGGGAGTCCAAAAGTCCAAACACGTAAGTGGCACGTGTACGTGACTCAGTCCTCTTCCTTAAGTGCAATGGACATTAATAGAACAACAGCCTGCTTTGTTTTTATCAAGTGGTTTGACTGACCAAATGTACAATAATATTAATAGAACACGGAGGAGTTGATTCTGGAGAAGTTCATTCAGCTGTTGAATGCTGGAATATTCTGTATATTGTAATTATAGTGTAATTAACACACAGAGACTACATTCTGAACAGTAATAACACTGTTATAGATTAAATAAAGTTCATATAAAAGAGTATAAAAACTGAAACAGTGTGATTTGACTGGATCTCTAAGGGGTTTCCTCTTCACGTATGCACACAAATGAAAGAAATATACTTTGGACCTGCAATTTTGAGTTGCATGAGCATCATGCATTACAGAGATGCTCAATAAGACTGAGACAGATAATAATAATGAATCTTTATTGGTCACGTATACATTACAGCACAGTGAAATTCTTTTCTTCGCATACCCCAGCATGCCAGGAAGTTGGGGTCAGAGCATAGGGTCAGCTATGATACAGTGCCCCTTGAGCAGAGAGGGTTAAGGGACTTGCTCAAGGGCCCAACAGTGGCAGCTCCGGGGCTTGAGCCCCCAAACTTCCGATCTGTAACCCAGCGCCTTAACCACCACTGCCCAAATAATGATGACTGAAGTAGCACAAAGTATTGACTAAAAGAGTGCCAATAATTGTTGCACACCTATATTTAACAAAGATTAATGAGAGATGACTGAGAGACGGTTTTAAATTGACAGCAACCTGTTGGACCGAATGCATCTTTTTTTTAATCTATAATATTTCAGCTAAACGGGTTCTAACAGCATATTAATGAACTGTTTACCTTGCTTAGAGAGTGCAAGACTCGCTACAATACTCTCCAGATCCAAATAAATAATTGCTCTTGCTCAGTCTTCCTCCTTCTCTCATTTTCCTCTGAGCAGACAAGCTCAGCTTTCTGGAAGAGACTTCAACTGAGAGCAAATGAGATATTAAAAGCTCTCCAGAGCAGAATGAAAATGAGACAGACAGAGTGACTCACATTTTGTATGCGATGCACCCATCGCTACTGATCTTTTTTTCCCCCCCAACCAAATGTGTCTGGAAGTGAATGTGATGCAGATAGAAATTCTGGAGTTAGGGGTAGATGGTTGACAGCTGCACCTTGTGGTGGCTGAAAGTCCTAAAATAACACTTCTGAGACAGAAGTCTGACAGAAACTCTGATATAGCACGTCATTATCCGAGTACTTAATTACAGCTAATGAGGCGTGAACAGAACCTTGTTATTGCTCACCGATCTGTCTGTCCCACTGGAAACGAGTAATACTGCTGCTATGGAAAATCTGCCAGCCTCCTTCTATGTAGGGATGTGTGGTGTGTGTGTGTGTGTGTGTGTGTGTGTGAGAGAGAGATAGAGAGAGAGAGAGAGAGAGAGAGAGAGAGAAAGCAATGTCAGTGGGGACTACATAAAAAAAACCCACTGAATTGAATTGAACTGTGCAAGGTCACTGAGCGCAACACAGGGTTAGGAGTGTAAGGGCTATCTGGTTACACATCATGCTCCAAACAGGCACCAGACTCATGCGTATGATCTCAGCCTGTGCTGCATAAAACCCTGCAACAGCTGTCATCAACAAAAAAAATGAACCTCAGTAACTAGCTTTGCAACAATCTGCTCCGAGCCTGTGTGTTTTTTCTCTGTTTGCACCGTTACCCCAAAACTGAAAATTACAACCTCACCCAAACAATATAACAGCAGCAATACGAGCATCATCTCAGAGCGCCAGATGTTGACGCTCAAACATAAAAGCAAACGAGGTGAAGAAGTTACTCACCGTGTGGCAGCAGTAACAGTGCTTGTGTGTTTCCCCAGCCAAGGCAGTGCAATCTCTGGTGCTGCTTTCAACTCTGCCACACACCTGCTAGCAGCTCAGTGCTCATCCTCCCCTCACTACGCCCCCTCTCCTCTCTTCTTTCCTCCACTCCACTGCTAGCTCCTCCTCCTGCCTCCCTCCCTCTTTTTCCTCTCTCCCTTTCTCTCTCTCCCCCAGAATGCCGCTGAGAGACTGAGCGCTGCCCGTCCAAACTGTTTGATGCAGCCGTACTTTGCATTTAATTATGCTCTGCCATAATTAAACGCATCTCCCTATCAGTGACTGTTGCTTAGGTAACTGGAATCAGTAATGAAAATTAAACTCGCTCCTAAACATGTCTTTCTCTTAATATACATGAGTCTCTGTCCGTCTTTCAGACACCCACATGCCTACATCTGTTTATATCTACTACATCCATCTGTTTTCTCCTCTAAGGTTTAACCTGTCCTATTAGGATGAACAGAAAACCATGGAAACAGTGCTGTTTACTAGATTACCTCACAAATAGAGTGCATAAAATTTTTTTGTTCAAGTCAACACCAACTATGTTATCTCTTAGAAACAAACATTCTCATATTTATATGTAGCGTAAGTTAGAGCAGCCTTTACCTTGAGTGCAAACGCAGCTGACCTGCGTCAAAACAAATGGAAGCATAGGTCAATAAGCTACACAAAGAGAGTTTTTGGCTTGCAAATTGTGCCCTGCCCAACACTGAGCTCTGAGAGTGGAAAAAGGCCATGTACCCCTTCCTGACCTTTTCAAGGCAAAACAAGCCACAGCAATCAATATGCAGTGCATGGGAGTGAGGTTGAGCTGGATATGCCCCATTCATACAAATAAGACAGGATTAATGAGCAATCCTCAAACCAAGTAAGAGGCATGTTGTAATCACTGTAATCCCTGATCTTAATACCGTGTCGTGGATATTCTACATTCATATTTATTCTCATTCAGAAATGAATGCTGAGAGGACTCCTGAGTAGCTCAACAGAAAATCAATCGCCCTCTTGCCGTGAGATCATGTGTTAGAATCCCAGCAGTGCCATAGCCTTTCATGATCCACGGTAATTGCCCCTGCTCTCTAGGTGGTTAGAAGGAGATTCCTTTCTCCTCTGTCAATTACAGCTACACTAGGCAATCATTAGTGTCTGTGAGCTCATGTATACAGAACAGGGTAGTTAACTTCTCCTCCAAGTGTGTTCAGCTACCATGTTGCATGAGCTTGTGATAGCAAAGTTGCACGGCTCATAGAAGCATGTGTTAGGACTCACTCTCTTACAGTTGGTATAGGTGCCAGTGCTCATCACATCCTGGCTGACTTGAATATTTCTAGATGGGCCCATCACTGGCTCTCTGTCAGTCCTGGGAGTTGAACTCACAACCTTCTGATCACTAGACAAGAACCAGAGAATATGAGCCAGAACCAGAGCTACCCATGCCTTAATAAAATAAATCAATTCAATAATAAAAAAAAGCTGTTCAAATACTTCCATTTATAGATGTCTGACATCTTTGTATCTATAATCAGAGCTGAATAAATCAGTGGCCCAGGCTTTGAAAGCAGCTTTTATGTCGGGGGTATTATTATTAATATTTTAAATCTTTAGTTGCAACAACCTAGGTTCAAGTTTCATTTAGTGTGCATGTCTAATCTTAAAGAGATTCATGGTGGTGCAGCGTACCTTCGATGCTGTAATTACAGCACCTAATTCCAAATTCCACCACCTGCTGCACTACACACATCGGCCAAGATGTGATCTGACCAATGGCAGAATAATTCCTACTAGATGAACATGCAGGTATGTGGAAACTGTCGAAGTGCAAACCATAAAGCTGTCCTGCTTTAAGTAACAGCCATCTCACAATTAAATATTCATAGACAAAATAAAAACTTTCAAATAATATAATGTATGTGCAATGTATGGACAGCACACCACAGCTCATGGCTGCCTAATGGCTTGTGCTACATCTGAAGATTTATCAAAAGTAGATAAGGACTCTGGCTATACAGTTGTCCCATACCTGGGAATAAATCTACTCCCCTGTTAGTGTGTATTAATGCACTTAATTAGCTACCTAGCTTATCATATTTTAGAGTGTTCAAATAGATACCATTGTTTAACCTATTCAATTAGTCCAAAACTAACTAACAGGCTAACTAACAAATAATTCATTTGAGCACCCCTGTATAATCTGAGAAAATATCCTTGCTGTAGGCATTTGTCTAATAAGTAATTTGTGTTGAAAATTCATATTTAAAAGTGATGAAATCCTGGACACCTGAATGTGCCGGCAAATGGTTTTTTTTTTTTTTTTTTTTATCGTTAGGTAACTCTGCCTCTGTGAATGTTGCTGAAATGAGTAAAAACAACAACAGGGAATGGCAGGAGACTCAAATGCTGCCTGTACTTGCATTTGCATTTAGGACTTTTACACCATATATGGAGAAATCCTGCTGGTCCGGGTTCCTGCCACTTTGCTACCTTTGACACATACAAAAGCTATTTGAGTCATCGCTCCCCATCTGGTGAATCCTGACCTGAATAAAATGTGTGTAAAAATTATATGACAGGTCTAATATAAAGTTGGTCAGTGTGGAATCACATTAGATCACATTAGTTTTGGAAATATTTTGTTGTGAGGGGGAAAATGATTACAGCCAATCTGAGTTAATACAAGGACCCTCACTCAGGAAACATGTCTAAGTTCCAGACATTGTGAGGAGTTTTCAGTAATGGCCTCCTTAACAACAAACAAGCTAATCAAAATCACTACAACTCTCTAGCCATCAAATGATCATAATGACCACTCCAACTGCTTACAGCCCCACTTAGGGAAAATGTGTGAGTGTCATATTTTTCACCAACCAAAAGGACAGAATGTCTGATCTATCACATTGTCAATGCCAATGCAAACCTGCTCTAATGGAGGCCATAGAGCCAGAGAATAGCTTAGCAACTTTCCACAACTGAGAGTACATAAAGTCCAAGGACTAGTGCCTAAGTGCGGAGCTAAGCCTCAGAGAAAAAATTGCTTTTATTTTTCCCCTAACAAATGGACAGTTAGGAACAAGGACATGGCCAGAAAAGCTAATGGCTTATACTTTAGTCAACATGGCCAAATACCACAGAAATGAAAATGTCTCTTTGAGTGTTCCATTGAATTAAGATTAAACTGGTTTGGGACTGACAGTCTAAATCTTCTTTCTCAGAAGGCTAGCATGAGGACTTCTTGACCCCCTTGACCTCTCCACCTCAGTTCAATGAATGCTTCAAAACAGTTTCAGATATACATTATATGGCCAAACATTTGTGGACACCTGACCCATACAGTATGTGCTTTAAAAAAAATCCCATTCCAGATCCCCCCCCCCCCCCCATTGCTGTTATAATAACCTCCACTCTTCGCGGATGGCTTTCCACTAGAATTTGAAGTGTGGCTGTGGGATTTTTTTTTTCCCCTTTAAGCAACAAAAGCATTAGTAAGGTCAAGCACTGATGTTAAGTGAGGAGGCTTGGGAAGCAGACGGCATGCCAGTTCATCCCAAAGGTGCTCAGATCCAGTCCAGCCTTGGAAAACCACGTCTTCATGGACCTCGCTTTGTGCACAGGGGCATTGTCATGCTGGAACAAGTTTGGGCTAGGCATCTTAGTTCTAGTGAAGGGAAACTGGAATTCTACAACATACCAAGATATTCTATACAATTGTGTGCTACCAACTTTGTGGCAACAGATTGGGGAAGCCCCACATATGGGCATGATGGACAGGTGATCACAACTTTTGGCCATATAGTGTATTAAAGGATTCTGACTAGCTCAGAATATATGAATAATAATCTGACATAAATATAAAGCACTGCTTCGTAGAACATGGTGGCAGCTAAAAAAAAAAGTAGCTAACGCTCTGCCAATGAAAATATAACAGAAGCTTTTTCTATATGTCCTTGGATATTACCTTTGCAGCCCCTAGTGGTCTTGGTAAATCAACCTACTTCAACCCCTGAACCTTCTTTTTCTCCATCACTCTCCAACTTCTCTTCCCAAGGTTTATGTCATGTAGCTGCAAACATTCAGTAATCAGTTCAGCTCTAACCATTACATCGCCACTCTGATTCCCATTTAATACACAGTGACAACTGCTCAAATGGATCCAGCTGATCTCATCTCCTGTGGGGGGAGTGAGTCGTATAAACATCTGCAAGCAAACCTTTACCAATTTTATCCATAAAGTCAGTGCATCCAGGGCCTTAGACAGGATTAAAAAAAAATAAATATCACGGTCATGAGTCCCAGTCTCTCCAGTGGGGTTCAGAGACATGTCCACCCAAGTGATTTTTAAAGACTATAGTATTAATCTATCTATTTTAGTGCATTTTGATAGCAACAATAATCACCTTGAAAATTATTTCAGTGGCAAAACACAGATGAAAATTGTGCTAGGAAATAGTCTACAATCGAGCATTGGCATTAATGGCTAAAAATGATGGCCAAATAGGTCAAAATATACACCATCCCTGCACTGACATTAGTCCAGTAACCTTTATTGTTATGTATTTGTTTAGCAACTAACTGGGAAATATGTTTAGTTGAGGGAAAAAACCCCAGAAGTTATTATTAATCTCGCTTATTCTTGTACTTTGTCTGTAACGCATGATAAATTACTATACATCATGTATAAATTGTGCTATATAAATGAACTTGCTTTGCCTTGTCAACAGACAATATTAACACACCCTGCATTTGTCTGCACTTGCTGGAGTTTGTCTGGACAGTGTGTTAGCTGAAACAATGTTATCCTGTCTATATCTTCGACAAACATTAGAGGGCAATCCACCAGTAAAAACTCTATTGTGCAGGTTGCACACTGCTTTTTTTAATAAACACACATACACACACCTTGTGGAACAGATTTTTTTTAAAGAGAATTAATTAGGCTACTTCTAATTGACTGCAGACAACACTATTCACAAGGAATTTGTCTCCATGGAATAAACAAGCAAACAAACAAACAACAACAACAACAACAAGAACAACAATATATATATATATATATATATATATATATATATATATATATATATATATATATATATATAATACTGGGGACATGACCTCTGTCTCGTCAGAGGTAGCTACGGTCATAAGTACACAACTGTGAGGTTTGGTGCATACAAACAGCCAAGTATGCACTCAGTAAAGTAGTTATGGCAGCCAAATGCTAATACAGTGAAAACTAAAGCAGCACTTCTCTTTAAATGACCATTCATTACTTCCAAGCCATCATTAAAACCCCTGCCAACCTATGTATGTCATTAGCTCTTTACTTTAAGCTGTAGTGTCTGTTCTGTATTAACCGTCGACTGAAAAAGAAAGCACAATGTTGGTATAGTCTGAATTTATTTTGCTGTGATTTACTTCAACTAGTTTGAGATGGTCAGGACTTATATTTGGTACCAATCTGAATTAGACAGAGAAACTAAAGTGAAATCGTTCCTCTTCACTCATCCTCACTGTGCCTGTCTATGAATAAAACTAAATCTGGTGAGTATTTGTACCAATTTACATCCAAAAATTTATTTACCTTAGCAGAGTGGCTGCATTATAACCTAACTGTATTTTTATCAAATAAATACATTTTTATAATATTCATTACTTAGATTAAATTACATGTGAACAATGCATTTGAGAGTAGACAGTTAGGACATTAAAAATCGTTTTAATCAATTTTATTAAACCTGACATGATGCGTGACTTGCCTAAGCATATTGCAATAATATGTTCTGCTGGTTTATAAATAAATAAATAAAAATAGCTTAGCTAGCTGTAAGAGGGGAGTTAACAGTGAACTGCACCCAAACCTCAATCTTACCATAATTTGCTGCTTCCATGAGCACAGAGTTACTATGGGTAAATACAACACCCCATACAAAACTCATGACTTGTCTATAAAAACTGGGCTCTGATCTGGCTTGAGGAAGGTAAACAAAAACCAGAAATGAATGGTATTCTGCTAGGAACAAAATGTGATCATCATTAACTGTTCCCAAATAGAAATCTCTGGTACTGGTTAATAACTGTTTTTATATTCTGCGTAGCCTTCTAGCTTATTATTTACTTATGTACAAATAGTTTTGGATCAACGTCATGTCTTGTGTGATTTCACTCAGTTTATCGTTTTACAAAAAGAAAAAATAAGTAAAGAAAGAAAAGAAAGAATTACAGCCCCAATGAAACAACTGAAAGAGTTTAAGCAAGTGTAGCCTATTTATATAATTATAATAATACATTAAAATGTATGGTATTATATTGTAAAATGTATGGTAATGTATTGTAAAATGTATGGGATTGTATTGTAAAATGTATAAGTATTTTGCGGACGATTTTCAAAAGCAACTGCAAACTCCAAATCCCTTTGCATTTGCATTTCTGATGCCTTGCACAGAAACCTGCCAATCAGTGTTGGGGTGGGAGTATACTATGGGGAGTGTTTGTATTTGGAAGTCACGTCACTCACAGTCGATTGCCAAGAAGGAAAATGTGCTGTACAGACGATTGTGCTGATGCTTTATTTAAAGATAATTAAGTATAAATCTGTCACCATAAAACCATAGATTTGGGAGTAACACTGCTCACATTAAGTTTTTCTAATAAGTTTATTGTTTCACTTGCAATCTAAGAAATACACTTATATCATCAGGCAAGGTGGTTCTTCTTTTAACTATGAATATTGTATTGAGGATTTTGATAAGATGAAGAAGGTGACGTGATTATGTCACATCAACATTCTTATCCTTGGTCAGTTTTTCATAACTAAGTGGATCCCAAATAAAATCTTTCATGAAAATTAAATTCCTCACAACACATTTTTGTTAAATATGGTCCTGTTTCTATGCAGAATATGCTGCTTATTCCACACGATACAACCATGAGGAGAAAAGTTGTGTTTGCAAGCCAACTTCCATGAGTCTAATGCTTGTTTGTGCAAACTGGCTAGTTTTATGGGCAATTTGTTACAGTTAAAAGTACAATCCAAGAAAAACATTAAACCGCCGATGCTTTATTTATGGAGGTGGCATTCTAAAATATGGTCGACTGTCAGTGATAATGATAATGAGTCTTTATTGGTCACATATACATATGCACAGTGAAATTCTTTTCCTCGCATACCCCAGCATATCAGGAAGCTGGGGTCAGAGCACAGGGTCAGCCATGATACGGCACCCCTGGAGCAGAGAGGGTTAAGGTCTTTGCTCAAGGGCCAAACAGTGGCAGATTGGCAGTGCTGGGGCTTGAAACCCCGAACTTCCGATCAGTAACCCAGAGCCTTAACCACTAAACCTCCACTGCCCTCCACTGCCCACTGGACGTCACTTCCAAATACACGCCCCATAGTATACTCACACCCCCTACACTGATTGGCAAGTTTCTGTGCAAGGCATCGGAAATGCAAATGCAAAGGGATTCGCGATTTCGTTTGAAATTTGGTAGGCTCCATATGCGATACCAAGGAAGTGAAACAGCAGATGGGGTAATTACTATTTCGATATGACAGGGTCATTATTCGTAAGACAAGGGAAATGCAATTGCAAATGGACTTTTCATTTGAAATTTGGCAGACACTGTATGTTTGAGTAAAGGAAAGTGCGAATGGTAACATATGATGTGCATTTTCATTTGAATTATGTTACAATTTATGCATCCACAAATAGGAAACCCAATTGCAAATAAATTATCTGCAAAATACTTCCATAAAAATGGGTAGGTTTTTGCAACTTTGCAAATGTAGGCTTGAGCCAGAAGAGCCATTAAGCTTTATTGGATTCTACAAGTTTTGTTCTACAATTTTGTTCAAAGTTTTTTTTTTTGCCAGTATTTGATTATATTATACATATATCCCAATACATGAAAAAGGTAATACATTTCCTTCATTTGTGGCTAGGAACTTTCTGTTGGGGTTGGAACACAAGAAAGAAAAATGTTTATTCTGTTTTTAAGCCAAAAAAACAAAAGGATTGTGGGAGCTTCACTCTGTCATTCCTACACGCTTTTCTAACATTAGCTCTGTATGCTATCTGATACGCCTACACAGTACTGATCAGGCAGAAAGTAGGGCATTTTGCAGCTTTTAGTTATAATTTAATCTTAGGGCTAATTCATATATAATGCATATATATCTTAGTTATGGATGTAACTTTACTAAAAGTAATGTTTAAAAAATAGATTAAATTTATTTTATATATACAGTATATTTAACACTGTAGTGCCAAGGGCTTTAATTGGTGTCAGCTTATGTTGTGGGACTAACCCATAATGATAGTATAGAGGGTTTTTGACAGACCGTCTAATGTATTAAATCTCCACCTGCCAAGTGCTCAGGTGCAGTCAGTCTGTTTGTATACTTAATTACCACCAACGATTGATTTTCCGCAAAGAGCTTTTAGAAAAGTCTGTCCTCTCTGTGGCTGCTCTGGCAATGCTCCTGGGCAGTTATTTTCAGTCTAACAAGATTCATTCTCTTAATTGGTTAAATGGAGAGAGATCCAGAATTGGATCAACAAGATGATATTTCAAGCACAAATTTGAAATGGCTGTTTATAAACTGACCAAAAATTGTTTTTTTTCAGGTTGAAGCTGAATAACTAACTGAGTAAAGCACCTTATACCTGCTCACATATCAGTGTAAAAATCTGAAGGCCAGGCATTTTCAGCTATCAGCTTCATCAACAAAGCAACATTCATGCAGCCACTGCCCCCATTTACATGTTAAGCAGTGGTCTGCCTTGGAACAGACAGTGGAACATACAGTGGATATAAAGAAGTCTACACACCCCTGTTAAAATGGCAGGTTTCTGTAATGTAAAAATTTTTTTTTTTTTAATTATAAATCAGGTCAGAAAGGTTTTGACACTCAATGTGAAATTATAACATATAAAAATGAAGTAAAAAACAATCAGAAACATTTTATGGAAAAATATATGATAAAAACAAAACAAGTTATGCCTGATTGCATAAGTGTGTACATCCTTTTTATAATTGTGAATATGAAAACATGAAAATGAACCAATCATGTTCAATCTCCTGTTCAAAAGTAATTATCATACAGCTGTCTTCAATGAACAAAAACTAGACAAGACAAAAACTTACCAGGGAGACTGTCAAGAGACCTACGGCAACATTAAAGGAGCTGAATTAAAGAATATCTGACAAGTACTGATTACTCTCTGCATGTGACAACAATCTCTCATATTCTTCACATGTCTGGGCTATGGGATAGGGTGGCTAGAGGGAAGCCCTTTCTCACAAAAAACATCCAAGCCCAGCTAAATCACTCCAAAACATATGCCACAATGTGTTATAGTCTGATGAGACCAATTCCAAAAGGTGTAATAATTCCATAATTCCAAATGGTAAGTTTGGTGCTAAAGAAGCACATCACCAAAAGAACACCATACCCATTATGAAGCATGGTGGAGGCAGCATCATGCTTTAGGACTGCTTTTCTTCAGCCAGAACTGGGGCTTTTATCAAGATGGAGGGAATCATGAATAGCTACAAATACCAGTCGATTTTATTGCAAAACCTTCAGGTGTGTGCTAGTAATCTGAAGATGAAAAGGAATTTCACCTTTCAGCATGACAATGGCCCAAAGCATACATTCAAATCAACAAAGGAATAGCTTAACCAAAAGAAGATCAGCGTTTTTGAATGACCACAACTGAATCCAACTAAAAATCTGTGATGTGACCTGAAGCTGGCTGTGCACAGGAAAAACCCTCACAATTTGATGGCTCTAGAATATTTTTGCAAGAAAGAGTGGGAAAATATTGCCAAGTCTTGATGTACCACGCTGATAAACTCTGAATCAAAATGTGCTTCAACAAAGCATTAGTTTAGGGGTGTGTACACTTATTTAAAGGTTATTGTACATTTTTTATTTTTCCTATTTTTCCCTAAAATGTTTCTGATGAGTTATCTCATTTTTTTTTTTTTTTTACATCGCAAAAACATGCCATTTTAACAGAGGTGTGTAGACTTTATATCCACTGTATCAGTAGAAGGACGCAAGCAAATGGCTCTGGTCATGTGACCCAAATTATGCTTTGAGTTTGTCAGAAAGGCAATATGGACACATTTATTTTCATTTTTTACAAGTATGAGTACGTGTATGAGTAAATGAGCATGGTAGCCGACCGATACCAGATCGCTGTATGAGCATCGATGCATTGCCAGGTGCAAATAATCAGGTGTGTGCAAAATATTACAAGATGGTCTTACAAAAAGTTCCGAAGACATGAACACCCAAAATATCCTCCCCTCATTTTTTTCTTCAAAGCACATTGCATTTCACTTTCTGCTTTGGCCTAATGAGTATGACTAAGAACTGATGCCATGCAGAGAGACTTCCAGTGTGAGCCACTCTAAACCAATACTTACTGCACGGTTGGAGTTCATCTCTCAGACCTCCAACTCTCGGAGACAGCAAACCCAAATGACCCACACTAGCATTCAGAGAGAGAAGATCGATGCAGATAAGTGGAAATCAAGTATTAAAAGTCCCAAGCTGGGCTGACAAATTACATGACCTTAACTCCTTCTCCCTCTGGATAGATAGACAGCACTGCAAATGCATGTACTTTGATATTTGTGGTTTTGAATAATGAATTTGTTCAACCCTAAGCCTGGATTATACTTGCTTTTTATACTTGATTGGAGTATTGCTTGTGCTCATCTTTAGAAATGTATCTGTATATGTATCTGCATGGTACAATATCAACATACATAGTGGGTGCTGTATAGCACCACGTGACACTGTGACCAAATAAACTAGTCCATCCATCCATCTTCTACCGCTTACTCCTTCTTCAGGGTCGCGGGGAACCTGGAGCCTATCCCAGGAAGCATCGGGCACAGGGTGCCAGTCCATCGCAGGGCACAATCACATACACACTCACACACCCATTCATACACTACAGACCCTGTCTTTGGACTGGGGGAGGAAACCGGAGAACCCGGAGGAAACCCCCGCAGCACGGGGAGAACATGCAAACTCACATGGCAAACACACACGGCCCCGGCAGGAATTGAACCCCGGACCTTGGAGGTGTGAGGCGAACGTGATAAGCCACCGTGCGCCCCAAATTAACTGGTGCTGTGTCTAAATTCCCATCTCATTATGTGTAAGTTGGTTGAGCGTTTGAATTTTAAAAACCTCCCACGTAGCCTTTAAAACCAACAAGAATATCTCTCTTGTGTACCAATATTGTAAATCATCTAGATTAGTAAATATATTCAAATGTAAGGTCATAGCTTTTGAGCTGAGATGTAGAAAATGACAACAGTCATGATGATGGCAGAAAATAAGACAGAGCTTGTCAGGGTGGTTAGCATTGCTGTGTATTAAATTGCCAAACATTGAATAGTTTGACTTAGAAACATAATGGACAGGGTTGTTTTGGCTCAGAAAATGTCGCTTTTATTCCCTCAGATGTACTCAGAGTATGCAGGCTTGTATATGAACAATGCGTCTCGCATTTCATCTCACGTTTTTTTGTTCTCTCTAATCTGTTTCTAATTTGCTTCTAATCTGATTGTGCCAACTGTGATCTGCTTCTCGAAGGTCGAACCCCCTGCTTACTAATCATACCACCTTGCCATTGCTCTTTCCCTACAACATCACATTCATTAAAACCAGGAGATGGTGTGATCTAACCACCATAATTCTGCAGCCATGCTTCATGCTCCTTTTAGCAGAATAAACCCTCGTAGGATTTCAATTAAAAGTGACTGTGAATATTATTAAAGCTAGTTGCGCAAAGTAAAATCCTGAATAAGACTGACCGACTACATCACTTTTTCCTACAGGTTGTCACCACTATGCATTACTTCACAATATCACAACCATTTCCACTAGCAGAAAGGTCAGATGAACACATGACAACAATAGAGTATGGAGGTCTGCTCTGTGGAAAATGAATTAAATCTGCACAACACAACAATATGTATATTGTATATATGTAACTACCTACTTGTAATTATAATATCAGTAAACACAACACATGGTTTTACACTTTTAGTGTTTTTTTTTTAAGAAGCACATAGCTTCAGACCCACAGATACACACAACCTCACATACACACACACACACACACACACACACACACACACACACGTGCTCACTCTCTCTCTCTCATTCACTGTTGACTGTATGACAGTGTACAGAGCTGCAGGGTAGAATGACGGATGTTGAACTCTGGACCCAAAGGGCATCATTTAAAGCACTCCAACATAAGCCATGAGCACTTGAAGACCACCTGCACTACACTCACAACCACCCTTATCTTTATCAAGATATGTGTGAGTCCAAACATAATACTAATTCTTTTTCATTAACCTTCAATAATAAGAATAAAACATGGTGGGCACATAATCAACATCAGAATGGTGTAATGCGAAGCAGAGAGCAATTACCACCCCAAAGTTGATTATTTGTCTATAACAGCATGTCCAGAACTGTTTTATTACTCTTATACCACAGCAATTTGCCAATGATTACAATGTTTAATTAATTAGTGAATGACATGTCATGCTTTTTATCACTTTATAGGGTACATTTAATATGTCTGTAAGACTAGTTCCTGTTATTATTACTTTACAGCAGCTATAAACAGTTGTTCTTACATTAGCCTCTCTTTTTTCTCAAGTTAATCAGACAAAAAAACAAAACAAAACACACACACAGCTTACTGAGTGTTACACAGCACTGACACTGGAGACTCCTTTCATTCATCCATAATCTGTACTGCTTACCCTACACAGGGTCACGGGAAGCCTGGAGCCTATCCCAAGGGACTCGAGGTACAAGGCAGGGGCACCATGGACAGGATGCCAACTCATTACAGGGCAAAATCACACAAACACACACACAAACACACATTCACACACTATGGACAATTCAGAGATGCCAGTCAGCCTACAACGCATGACTTTGGACTGGGCAAGGAAGCTGGAGTACATAGAGGAAACCCCCAAGCATTGGCAGAACATGCAAACTCTGCACACACAGGGTGGAGGCAGGATTTGAACGCCCAACCCTGGAGGTGCGAGGCAAACGTGCTAACCACTAAGCCACTGAGCCCCTCACTCTTTCTGTAAATGTTAAATAAACATCTCCTAACTCACTGATAAGCACTGCACATGAGTTGGAAGGGTAGAATTTAACAACTGCTCTTAGGCTTGCATTATAAGTGAATTTTGAGTCAACGGATTTTCTGTTCTTTTCCCAGTAAAGAGAAATGTGTCAAAGGTTTTGTTCATGCCATAAATATGGTGCACAGAGATTAGGTTGAAACTGGCTGGAGTATTCCTTTCAACCAGGTGAAACTGCTGTAATTAGCTTTCTAATACTGATGTCCGTATAATGTGGCATATTGTCCAGTTAAAAACTGATTAATTTTCCAGACAATAGTGCCATATGGTCTTAGGCCACCATTATAAGTGTGGGAGTAAGTCACAAAATATGGACAATTATACAAATTATACAAGTGACAAGACCTAGAAGTGCTAGTGCTGACATTAATTTTCATTTACATTATTAAAAAATATAACATCTGTCTGTCTTCCCCCCCCCCCCCAACACACACACACACACACGCACACAGTCTCTGCAGAACAGATCAATCCTCCTGGTCAACAACCCAATTATTACTGTGCAATACTATTATCATGGAAATCATTATTATACAGATAGATTAGTTTGCTAGTTAATCACTGAGAGAAGTGTGTGTGTGTGTGTGTGTGAGTGTGTGTGTGTGTGTGTGTGTGTGAATGTAGGTACGTGTGTGTGAAATGCAATTATTTATTAAGCGGTTTGGTTCAATGCAGTTCCCTGACATACAGTAGCAATCATATCTGAGCTGCAGGTACTTTAATCCCTCCTAGCATAAGAGCACTTTAACAGCCCCATGAGGAAAAAAGAGATAAGACAGAGAGGCTTAAACTGAGTTGCAGTTTGATGCTGCTTTGTCAGACCTGACTTTCGCTTCATGCTTTTCTACATACGCTTATGGCTGTCATCAGGATGGGGTCATGTTTGGATGTGTAGTGTCTGAGAGTTAGACACTAGCCTGTCACTACATTGCTATATTTAGTCAGATTGTGGCATGTAGGTGACACACGCAGACAGTCGGAGCTGATTGAGTATGACAGCTCTCTGCTCCCTCTGATAAAATCTTCAAACCCAATAAAGCCACACACACACACACACACACACACACGCACAAACACACACACACACACACACTTGTCTTACTATCCTTCATTGTGAAGACCTTCCATTGACATTAATATTACTGCAGCTAATAAATGTGCTACACATAACCTTAACCTCAGTATGTACTACATATGGACACCTGCTCATTTATGCAGTTGTCCAATCAGCCAATCATGTGGCAGCAGCACAATGCACAAAAATATGCAGATACAGGTCAAGAGCTTCAGTTAATGCTCACATCAAACATCAGAATGAAGAAAAATATGGGATCTATATGCCTTTAACTGTGATATGGTTGTTGGTGCCAGATGAGTATTTCAGAAACTGCTGATCTCCTGGGATTTTCACATACAACAGAAATGTCCCCAACTAAACGTCCCCACAAGGTCAAAAATGTCAGATATGACATTCTCCCCTTTAATTAAATGAATATTAATTAACAAGCCACAAGAGTTTACATGCAATTTTAGTTTTTTCACAATCCTGACATGCTGCACTAACTTTAGACTTCATCAATAAAAACAAGGACATCAAATGACTTGAAGTGCTGAAACATTTACTGAACATGGGTTTAGTATCTTTTGCGTATCGCTTGAAGCTGGACATAACAGCAGAAATGACATGTACTCTTTCAAGCACACATGAGATACACTTTTTCACACTCCTGACTCTATGAAAATTCATAATGTCCATTTGGGGTCATTTGCCCAAAAGGTTAGGTAAACACCAATATGTTTAAATACATACAGTATATTGTATCCCTAATCAGTGTCATGCCTAACCATCAATAAATTCTTTGCCAGAGGTTTATCCAACTGTCAGATATCCACATAGCTACATTGCAATAACAGCAGAAGGTCACGGGTGAGGAAGTCTAACGTGCAGGAGCACTTTTCGTTCAATTCTCTTTGAATGGAAAAAGTAGGAATGTATATGGCACAGGAACCCGGTGGTTAAAAAGTGAAAGTATTTATTTCTGTTGTCATTTGCTTCCTAAGCTGCTGAAAACCATTAACAAGAATGACCAACAAAATACCAGGCTATACAGCAGTCATTCAGAAATCTGTGGTGATTTTTATGGGGGAAAAAAACAACCTAAGATGCAGGATGTTTTTTCCCCCCAGAAACATCCTATTTCTTGAAGGTGAACTCAAGCAAAAATAAATAAATAAATAAATGAACAAAAAACTACACTACAGAATCAAATAAAATCAAAAACAGCCACACATTACAAAAAGGTTTTTCTTTCTCTCTCGGACTTATGCACCCTACTGGTCAAGTTCAACACGTCACAGCCATATTATGCTTGTTATGAAAGAACACTGGTTACACTGGTAGAGACGTAAGCCATTGGTTGTATTTTTAACCAGTTATTTGAAACAGTACTTACTGCATTACACTCAGTACTCACACTGACCGTTATTTATAAACAATTTGTTAATGAACAAATTGAGTATAAAATATGCTTTGCTTTTCATTTATTTCATTTATTTGATCAAATTCAGAGAGCTTGAATATAACTTGAATACAAATTTAATACTTTCTAGATATCTCTAGAGTAGTGTCTGACATTTGAGCAGAAATGCTGAATGTTAAGAAGTTTAGTAACAGTTTGACACATGGTCTGAATTTTGCATTATGTCCTAAATAATCTGGACATAACTAGTTCTTAGGGGTATTAAGAAGTCAGCTTGAGAAGTACCAAATGTCTTCCGGCTAGAGGACACATGACCTCAGGCATCTCCGCTCTATCTGAAACTCAATAATACATTTGGGACATCTGTCCAAGTCATTAATGAACTAAAGTTCATCTCAGTACAAAACTATGAGTACTGAAGGCTGCAGACTGCACTCGTTTCAACTTTAAAAATCATGGGTGCGTTTGTCTACTAGTAAAAATCTTTCACCCCAGTAAGGTTTTTAATGTCCATTTAATGTTCATGTGGAGTCGTTTGCCCAAAAAGGAACCCCCAATATATATAAATACATATACTGTAGGCCTGAAACAACCCAAATCAGTGACAATCATAACCATCAGTTATTTCCTTGCCAGAGTTTTATCCAAACTTTAATTTCCAGATAGCTACATTGCAAGAGGTAACAACAACAGCTGTAGTTCTTTATTCAGTTAGACTCTATTGCCTCCCCTAATGGCCGTCTGGAACAACAGATTTTTATCTTAATGGCTCACTTTTTCTTATTTAAAAAGTTCCTCAGTCATCTCAGTTATGGCTTTAGGCAATACACAGACTAATGGACTAATATATTTACTAGTTGCTGTGGTGATGTTGACTAGTCGGGCGTGTGGGGGAAAAAAAACAGTAAGCCACTATCCAATCCCACTCAGCTAGTTTAGAGTGGCTCATGACAGCTGACCCAGAATGAGCCAGATACTAAAGAGGCTGGAGTTGAGCATGACAGTTCAACCCCGGGTCATTAAACAAAACACTCCCAGACACTGATGTAAACAGTGCACCCTCCATCCAAGGATAGCCAGCCATTGAACTACAAGCAGAGCTTCGCTAATGAGCTTCTGTATCTGTGTACTCTTAGTTTTAGGATCAACAATGTCCTCTAAACTTCTGCCTCCAGGCAGTCCACACAATTATGTTTTAAGAATTGGCACATGCTTAATTTATGTTATATGATACACATACTGCACTGATTTATTTATTTTTAATCAATAACAGTGTAGACTAAAAAATTATGTGGAAACAAAATTTGTAGCCGTATATGGCTTTTAAAAATAAGTGTATTTAGCTGCTAGTGGTCATCCAGAAAAAAAAAATAGTCATGCAACCTTTAATGTGTTGATGTATGCCAGTACTCTAAAACCCTTTAAAACTGGTTGTCTAATGTCCACATGGCTGATATTTTTCACTCTTGATGCTTTTGATGCTGTCTAGTGCAGGTGAGTTTTATATATATAAAACTCGGGTGTGTCAGATGGGCTATGGGGCTTCCTGGTGCTGTCAGTTAATATTGGAGAGTTCAAAACACCTGCGCAAATCATTCCAGATTCATACTGGAGGCTGATTGCCTCATCTCCTGTTTTATTGGGGAGAAGAAGTCTGCTCTTTTGGTGTGGTTTTGAATGGTAACACATACTAGTGTACTCTGATGTTAATTTTCAGGCCTCTATGCAAAATGCATAAAGTTTGGCAGGTCGGGTTACATAATATAATTGGAGTAAACGTCACCGTATATCATGGCAGTGTAATATGGTGCACTGTAAAAAAAGAAAATTTGACTTAACTTAAAATTTCAAGGCAACTTGCTGCACAGCTTTTTTGAGTTGACTCAACTTAACTTCACTTAACTCAATTTTTAACCTTGAGTTGAGTAACCTCAAAAAAGCTGTGCAGCAAGTTGCAATGAAATTTTACATTAAGTCAACTTTTCTTTTTTACGGTGTGGAGACGATTTTGCAATATAAATCGTTATATTGCGTGAACCTAGTTCACAAATATACAGATCAAGAGCCAAAATTTAGATAATCTCATCTGTACATATCTGTCAAGGAGAAATGCAAATTTTAACAACTATTTTAAAAACTAAGTAAAAGTGGTCATATGGGTGTGCAAATCAGGTGAATACTGATATCAGTCTATATCTGTAAATAACAAACTAGTGAAAATTTAATAACAAACCTGCTTTAATAGTTACAAAGCCCTGCTGCTGACCTTATTGTTTTTTCCTTATTAAATTATATTCCACATGTCCTGTAAATGTCAGTGTATACAGTAGTATGCATCGTTTGTTCTTTATGTGTTGAAAACCAGCCCGAGTCTCAAATGACTGCCTTGTATAAATAAATAAATTAAAACAGCAATGGTTCAGTTCAAAGAATCACCTGCACTTCATGATGAGCCAAGTTCTTTTTAAGTGGTAATGAACGAGCAGTATCACTCACGGCAGTGCAAGCTAAGCATATCTGCCAGCGTCCGGAGCCGAATCAAAGCAGGCCGTATCGCTTTGATGTTGGCGGAAGCAATACAGCAATCAGAAAGACACTTGATTGCTTTCAAATATCACCTCCTAATGTCACAGCTGCCTTTCCATGGCCACAGGTTAGTCATAGTTCAAATATTAATGACAACGCAGACAAAAAAAAGTGTGAAGAAGCATCTCTGTTACGTCCAATGCTATATGCATGATGAATTAGTGTTTCCATATTTATCACTGGCCCTGGCTTTGGCTCCTCTTAGACTACTATAATTTATGGAGGAGAGCTCTAGATATCACAGCTATAAGTACAACATGCTTTCTGATGAAGATTAGCAGCAGGAGGGGATTAGTGGTGAACTTGTTTCCTAGCAAGTCGCAACCTAGAGTTCATACTACTGACCATCAATGACACATGAACCTGATTGTATTGAACTGTGTATGCAGGACATAATTAATAACGATAATAATAAAACCCATACACAAAATATATAAAAATTCAAGAAAAGGCAAATACACTATATTGAAAATTCAATTCTGCTATAAAATTCCTTTGGTTCAGAAAAACAAACTCACATCCACTTTAAACTCTCAAACAAATTCACAGCATGCAGCAATTTATTACCACTACAGAAAAAAGCGGTGCATTTGCTCTTTAGTGGTGAACAACTGCATTTATTATCCTGTCTGATCTTGTCTTTGTGAAGTGTAATTACTTCCCCTATTTATTCATCCTCACTATTGCCACCAAACTGTTTCTCGATTCAAACATGACAATGAGAAGCAATTTAGGAGTGCAAAAAATGGCTCTTGGCTGAAACAAATATTGTTCCAATGTCAAAACAGTGGTTAAAATCTAGGCCGTGGTTTAGTGGGAAGTCCGTGTAGACTAAATAAGAGTTGTCTTGAGTAGGCCACCTGGCACCCAAACACTGCACTGTTACCATCATTAATCAAGTTGAACTGGCTTTCCACCATATTTTTCTTCCCATTTAGTCGCTGACAATTCCCACCCACTGCTTGATTTCTCGTTCTTTAGCTACTAATCTAGGACAGTGAGAAATAATACTGATTTCTTGTAGCTATCCACTGGATTATTTAAAAACATCATACAATGCCATAGGACACCCGGACATACTTGTGGGAGTGTTAACTGACCTTTTCCATATACAGTGCAGAGAGATGGACAGTAATGCCATCTCTCTAAGAGATCAGCTCTACTTTCTTGGCCTCCCAGATAGGATTCAAACTCAATGACTCAGTGACAGGGTAAAAGTTCTTATCACTGCAGCATTCAGGAGCCTTTCCAATTTACATTTTTACTACCAACCCAACAAACTTTTGTAATACTTTATTTATCTATGTTGGACTGGTGTATTATGTCCAAACTTGTGCGGTGACATTTAGATAGATTGATGGATGAATGGATGAATTAATGGATGAAATGGATAGTTGGATGGATGGATGGATGGACAGACGGACGGATGGACGGATGGATGTACTTTATTGATCCCCAAGGGGAAATCTGGGTATTTCTGGGACATTTGTTAGCGAGAAGAGACAACAATACATAATCCATCCATCCATCTTCTACCGCTTACTCCTTCTTCAGGGTCGCGGGGGAACCTGGAGCCTATCCCAGGGAGCATCGGGCACAAGGCGGGGTACACCCTGGACAGGGTGCCAGTCCATCGCAGGGCACACTCACATACACACTCACACACCCATTCATACACTACAGACACACCCATTCATACACTACGGACACGCCAATCAGCCTACCATGCATGTCTTTGGACTGGGGGAGGAAACCGGAGTACCCGGAGGAAACCCCCAGCAGCACAGGGAGAACATGCAAACTCCACACACACGGCCCCAGCAGGAATCGAACCCCGGACCCTGGAGGTGTGAGGCGAACGTGCTAATCTTATCTTGAATGTTATTAGTCTGATTTTTACTAACAGCACTTTCACTGCAGTTTGATTATCACTTTAGTTTGAGAGTAGTAAAGACAATAATTTTGCTGGCATATGTACTGAATTTGTATTGGTATGATGCTTCAGTTTTGCAAATAGATCACCAGCTCTTAAGTAAATATCATCCAATTCCCTGCTAATAAAAAAAGTAGTAGACCCAGTTATCAAATTCTAAAATATTTCTCATTAATTTAAGAATTCGCTGTTACTAAAGACAAAATGATAACTTCCAAGAAAATGATTTTTTTTTTTTTTAAATGGCTAATGCAACAGCCTCAAACTCATAACATTCACACAAGTTTCTTCTTTTATCTGCCTTTTATGTGACGACAAACCAATATATTCTTCAGATAAGGAATCGGATTTGAGAATTTAACAGTGTATAAAATGTAAATCCTTATATGAATCCTCCAGTAGTGCTTTATAAAATATGTATGCAATGCTCATGAATATACGATTAATGGCCAGTATAGGTTACTCTTTAAATACATTTTATATTGTTGGCTCAGTGTTTCTAAAGGCATTGAAAAATCTTCTTTATATCATATATATATATGATTTCATCCAGGTCTATGGAAAATATAACCAGATACTTTTCCTGAGATACCAACATAATTACTCTGACGTGTGATTCTGTGTAGCATTCAGCGTGAATTTTGAATACAATTAGCACTTAATATTAAAAGTGTCTGTCTACATAACACATTCATGGCCTTTAAGGTAACACATGGTTGCCGTAGATCACATATGATATGTCTTTATAAAGAAGAATGTAATCAGTCCCTGTCACATTTGTTTTTTTTTTCTAATTCAAATTCCCATCTGTGCACACCCACCTGTCATGTGTTTCTATATCCATAAATGCAGTGTAAATTGATAACAGTGAAGGAATTATATTAGGTATTTTAGTAGAACTTTTACAGTGTTGCTATAAAATAGAAAGGTATGACATGGGTCAAATGGATGTCAACTGCAAATGAATTAGAGTTAAAGCAATTTCTTATAAATCTGGATATTATTGTTAAAAACCATGTTATTTTGATTATAAAAGTTGCTCATGGTACAAGTAAGTGACCCAAAGAGCAGTGACTTTCTTAATGTCGGTCTCTTAGTGTCATTTATTCATTTGCTAGAAACTAAAAATATATAACCCTTAAAAGCAACAGCTATAGATAAAGAGAGAGAATAAGAGAGAATAAGAAAGACAGTAATATGTTATTTTTCCAATATACCATCATAAACATTTAACCCCTTAAACACCAAGGATCTGTCAGTGCCTCACTCTTGTAACTGTATACCTTTCCTATTAATTTCACAATAGTAATTGAATAATTCATCATACTGAATCATATGCTTTAACTGATCAGCATTTCTTTTTTGTGTTCTGCTTTTTGAGAAACACAGCTGAATTGTTCTGTTTTGTTGACTCTGAAGAGCACATACAACCGCAATTCCAAGAAAGTTGGGACGCTTGTAAAATATGAAGTAAATGTAAATAAAAACAGAATGCAATGATTTGCAAATCTCATAAAGCCGTATGTTATTCACAATAAAACATAGAAAACATATCAAATGGTTAAAGTGAGGAAATGTACCATTTTAAGGAAAAATAAGGTAATTTTGAATTTGATGGCCGCAACACATCTCTAAAAAGTTGGGACGGGGCAAAAAAAGACTGAAAAAGTAAGTGTTACTAAAAAGAAACAGCTGGAGGAACATTTTGCAGTTAAGTAGGTTAATTGGCAACAGATCAGTAACATGATTGGGTATAAAAGGGGTATCTTAGAGAGACATAGTCTCTCAGACGTAAAGATGGGATGGAATCTGGATGGAAGCATATGTTGCTCTAAAACCTTATATACTTTCAGCATTGATGGTGCCTTTCCAGATGTGCGGCCATGAAATTTTAAATTACCTTATTTTTTTCTTAAAATGGTACACTTACTCGGTTTAAACATTTGATATCTTTTCTGTGTTCTATTGTAAATAACATATGGCTTTACGAGATTTGTAAACCATTGCATTCTGTTTTTATTTACATTTATTTACATTTTACACAGCGTCCCAACTTTTTTGGAATTGGGGCTGTAGATGTTACAGCAAAAAAATGTCCTCTGTTGTGCAGCAAAGTTCTTCCCATTCAAATTCAAAAGTCACAACATTTACATGACATTGCTGCATGCAAAACTCACCAGAACTTTTTTGGCCTCCCGATTCGGAATGGAGAGCAAGGCATGTTGGTCCTCTCTTGTCAGACCTATAGAGTTTTTTGTGTTTCTCAAGTCCCAGTGATTAGTACAGTCGACTACTAATCTGGCCTACATCATACATCCAATGAGATACAAGGCCTTGGCTATAGCTTAGTGCTCGACCTTGCAATTGTGAGAAGCTTTTGGAATTGTGTACTTCACTTTGGAATGCTTTTCGAAAAAATATCTGGATTGCATTTGTCCTTGCTTTGGATAAAAGTGTCTTCCAAATGAACATATGAAAATCTAAGATATAAGCTAATCACATTTTGCTAAACTTAAACTATTTTTTTTTTACATTAACATCCTTCAGAATTAACACTTAGGGTAAAATTGTGTTCTGCCTATTCAAAACAAGGCCTGTGAATTGTTCGGCTCTAATATAACTACTCAAATTTTCCAAATGATATCTTCCATATCAGAATCTTTCCTTCATATCAGACACTGTGGCCACTGTTGTGATCTGACCAGCATCATATTCTGCATGCAAAAAAGGTTATCATGCACTAACAGCAAAAATACTGACAAACCACAACTACAGCAATAAATCCACTGGTATAAGTATGCTATGTAGGTAGCACTCCCTGTATCCTCTCCGAAGCGGACGGACAGTCAGTGCGATGAGGAGGAGTCGAGTGTGGTCTGCGGTAGGCTCCTTTTTCCCAGGACAGCTAGAAGCTAGAGAGGCTCATAGAGAGGGAAAGACGCCAGTGCCAAGTGCTGCAGAAACCTGATAGAGGCTCTAGCAGGCTGACCTTCAGGGCTGGATGAGCTCACTGTCCATCTGCCTTCACACACTTCCTGTCAGCGTGAGCACGCATGCACGCATACAAACTCACACATACACTTTCACGCATGCATCCTACTTTGCACCTCACCCGATCTGTCCTGCCAACACTGCAGAACTGTCTACTGTTACTGTGGCAACCAGACAGCGGGGCTGCAGTGTCTCGGCTCGTATTGGGACCGCTCTCTGTCTACCTCTGCCTCACTAGTGCCATGCTCACACATGCACAGGGCCATACAAACTAGCTCAGGATGTGGGTGGGTGGTGTGATGTGGTTTCTGCTTTCAGACTGCTGGGGAAATCGTGATGAATTAAATAAAAATTGGAAGATATTTAGATTTTCTAGTAGGAGTGCCAAATTACTCTTTAACAAAACTTCATTACAATTCAAATATTTAATCATTTTAAGATGTTAAGATAAGAAATCATAAGGTAGGATAAGATACGATAAGATGAGAAAAGATAAGATACAATCCTGAATATAAGACAATAGAAAATACAACAGCAGAGGAATATTTCATAAGTTCAAAATAAGCAACTATGTAAACATACAAAAACTTTAGAGAATATATCCATCCATCCATTTCCCACTTATCCTACACAGGGTCGCAGGAGAGCCTGGAGCCTATCCCAGGGAACTTGGGCAACAAGACAGGGGACACTATGGATGGGGTGCCAACCCATTGGAGGACACAATCACACACACATTCACACACTATGAACAATTTGGAAATGAAAATCAGCCTACAACACATGTCTGTGGACTGGGGAGGACACTGGAGTACCCAAAGGAAACCCCCGAAGCACAGGGAGAAAATGCAAACTCTGCACACACATCATAGAGGTGGGAATTGAACCCCCAACCCCAGAGGCGCGAGGCAAACCTCCTAACCACTAAGCCGCCATGCCCCCCGGTACAGAATATATAGAGAAAAAGCAATTATGTACAGCAGGTTATAACGGCTAGTAATGTTATAATAATTAGGTTATACTAAATAATAGTAAATATTATTTATTGACTTTATAATACTTTATTTGGTTAGAACTTCTCTATTTACACATACCCAACCATATAATCTGTTCATTCTTTATTTTAGAAACTAGAAAATCGATATTTAAGAAGTGAAAATAAAGCATGAACATGAACAGCCTTAAAAAATGTTCATGTGAGAAATCTAGGAATCCTCAGAAACATTATAAAGAATGTCAGGAGCTGATCTGATTAGATAGCACAGCAACATATTTAACCCACCTCTTGATAATGATCTGTGCCACATGCACTAATGATGCCAAAAATATACAAGGCACCAGTCTTATGGCTTGTTTTTTTTGTCTTTTCTTCATGTACATCATGATAATGGAAAAAAGAGCCAGTTGTTCATCTGCAAAATCTGTATGTGTAGAATGCACATTCCTAAGCAGGCAGCATTTTTGAGCAGAACTAAGAACTGTCCCTATCATAAAACAGCTAACCAGTGAGGTGATTATTTTGGTCATGTGTCCTTCTGAATCTATGCAATCCCACAAATCTGTTAGAAACATGGTGGACCACAGTGAGTACATTCACAAATGTAAGTGAACTCTTTGTTTCCTAGATAGCTAATTACAGCTGTTTGTTGTAATTGCAATATTTTAAACTTGACACTCATGTTTTGTACAATGTGAATATACTGTATTCAAACCAAACAACTATGCAATGTTGCATGATGGAGACTGTACTGGATACAATACTTCTTGTGGTAACTGCATAAATTATTATAATAAAATACACACTCATTCTTTATTTTTTCCCCACATTTTAGAACAATAATACAGTCATCAAAACTCTTGAATAACACAAATGGAACTATGGGGAAAATGATGTGATAAAAAAAAAAAAAAATTACACACACACACACACACACACACACATATATATATATATATATATATATATATATATATATATATATATATATATATATATATGCATCATAGGATGCCAAAAGGTAATTTTTGTAAGAAAGTATGGATGAAACTGGCAAGCTCTGGCAAGCAGAAATGCAAGCTTTGCCACTTGCATTTCAGTTGCAACTCTAAGACTAATCGACAGACAGCCAAACAGCATTATTCACTCCCAATAAGTGCAAACAAATTTATTGCAAATAAAGTGGAGATTAAATACTCACCATAAGCTTCGAGCTCTGGAGAATGTCTTGTCAACTCTGAAAGGACATAAAAAGTTTAAGTTTTAGAGAGCAGGTTTAAAAAAATTTTTTTTTAATGAAATCTCACATGAGGTAGTATTGATGCCACTCACATCCTCACAGGAACTGAGTCAGTGCAAACTGTTTTCTTTAATGTCACGGTTTCCCCTTTAACCAGTGCGCTGGAGAGCATGTGGGCGCGTGCACGAGCAGGGTGCGCGAGCAACTGCTTTTCGTATGTTGACAATCGTGTCATTGTGTATATTGGACACGTGCTTTTGTTATGTTTCTGTTATGTCTCCTCCCTGTTCTGTCATTGGCTGCTATTTAGCGTGCGTCTGGATTGCTGTCAGCCGTCAGCAATTAAGATGCTGATTGTGTTTGTATATATACCGTGCGTCTCCCAGCACACGGCGCAGAATATTATAGTAGGTTAGATTAGTTTAGATTCCACACGATAGTTTATCACAGTCATAGTCTTAGTTATTGTCCATGTTATGTTCCATGTTAGATTAGTGCACTTAGTCCACGCTGGTTTCTCCGCTCCCAGTTCCGGCTATAGTTTATGTTTCTTGTTTTGTATATCGACCCTGTATTCCGTGACCGCGACCTTGATTCCTGCTTTGCCCCGTGTATACTTGCTTGCCGACTGCCTGACCTTTGCATGTTTATGGATTACGTTTCTGATCACGATTTGGATTTACCTGCCTGTGTCTCACATTTAATAAACTGTTAAACTGCAATTGCATCCGTCCCTATCTTCGTGACGTCTCGAGACGTGACATTTAAGACAAGTTGAGACCTATTTTCATGCCAACGCAAGTAAAATCCTCTATTCTTGTTTGTGTTGTTGTTGTTGTTTGTTTTTTTGCTCACAAATGAATGTGTTGCTCGGTCAGGTTGGGGTGATAAATTGGCATGAGATTCAAAATCGCACATGTAGTGGAATTTTTTAATAGATTTTGATGCATGGGAAATGTAATGTACATTTCATCGTGCTAATATGAATGTAATACCTTTCAATTATCTTGATATCTGCATATTTAACCTCTTGCATAGTTTAAAATTATTGCTTCTCGGGATTTGTGACACTACCACTACATTTTGCCAATTCAAGGAGTTTACTGTAAAAAAAAAAAAAAAAAAAAAAAAAAACTCTGCAAGTTGCATCACAAATTTTGAAAAAATCTGCAGCAACATCAAGCATTTAGCCGCAACAATCACAAAATAACACAAAATCCTGTACGGACTGCAAGAGACTGACACAGAACAGATGATCACAATAAGGAAGCAAACCAATGAAATGTATGTATGCAATCCTACAAATCTGTGAGAAACATGGTGGACTACAGTGAGTACACTCACAAATGTAAGTGAGCTCCTTCTTTATTATATATAAAGTGTGCTCCAATCTGAACGTAGGATAATGTAGCTAATATTTCTATAATATAATATTTTTTAATATATAATATTTATATAATGTAATATTTATATTATATTTGTTGTGCATAACAAATGTAACAATTCCTAGTAAAAATGTTGCCTATGTTCAGATTGGAGTACACCTTATACCGTCAGTTCACTGGATCAGAAATATACGTCAGGTCGAATCTGATACTGGTTCAGGCCATTTTTGGCTGTAACATCTCTAAAATCATTTCAGTCATACTCTACTTAATATTACAGCTACTCTCACAATGATATCAACAATTTGAACTGCTAGTGTGAGATCAGGAGAGCATGTCTCAGAACTGGGACTGATGCACTCCTGATCTCTCAGTGTGTTGCTGTCTGTAAAGCATATGGAGTAATTATTGGGGATAAGTCATTTGACTGTACACACAGTGGGGTTCAGTTTGCTAATGCATGACTCAGTACCCTCCCACTCCCTCAGCCCCTGAGCACAGGGACAGCTTTCCCAATTAGAGTGCCAAAAGAGTAGCAGAATTCCTGCTAGACTCTCTAGTCTGATAGACATGTCCTCATTCAAACCTCTGGCTCACCTTTTGAAGTATTTAAACTTTTAATAAAGTTGCTAATGAGCTGTGGGTAGTCATGAATCACTGATGTGTGTAACTGCTCTTCTATGCTCTCTGCCTTAATAATTTTTTTTTTTTTAATTTTCCGCTTTAATCGTGTCGCAAAGTTATATGATTACAAATGCAACCTGAGTCCATGTGT
Organism: Ictalurus furcatus; assembly: GCF_023375685.1. Lineage (NCBI taxonomy): Eukaryota > Metazoa > Chordata > Actinopteri > Siluriformes > Ictaluridae > Ictalurus > Ictalurus furcatus. The sequence continues at coordinate 16,944,704 of NC_071269.1, read as the reverse complement.
TACATAAACATCTCAGCAGCATAAACACATCACAAAAACCAGAGCATGCACAGCCCACACAGCTGCTGATATTGTGAATAAATCATATTCTGTTCATGCTCATCTGTCTCTAATAAGAGAAGTTGCTTTTGAAACCAGTAGATGGAGTTGTGGTGCAACACTCGAATAAAGTCAAGTGCAGTCAACACTCAAGTGCAGCTGCAAACATTTCACTACAGACTTCGTAACACGTCAAAGACGTCATGATGGTCATAAATGAAAAGAACGGTGGTTGGATTTTATGGATTTTAGTTCAGTCTAAATTGCATGTTACTGTTGGTCAAAGCAAAATGACAAATTTGAAGATATGAAGACGTTTGATCAGCTGTATTTTAAGAAATGGTTTATCAAAGATTTATAGACAACTGAAGGTGTGATTTAAGCCATGTAAATCCCTGAAATCTGTCGTGAGAATTTAATTACCGTCTCAGGATTATCATACAACATAAAATGGTGCTCCACACTCAAACTGAATTAAATAAATAATTCAATAATATTCGACAAGTAGTGCTGGCTTGTTTTATAGCCAAATTTCATTCATTTATTCATTCCTCTTTTGTAACCGCTTTATCCGCTTTATCCTTGCTAGGGTTGCAGTAACAGTACGCTGGACACAGAGCAATTCCTTGGATTGAAGTCTGCAGGAAATCCATTTTTGTATTCTGTACGAGTAGTCTGAAAACGCCAATAAGACTTCTGTATAGAGATACAAGCGCACTTGTCTGTCATGTCAACAAAAGTTATCCAGCTGCTCAATATTTCAGAACTCCTGCTGCTAAGTGGTCTCTTTTCATATCAGACCTCTTTTTTTTCTCAAGCATTTTGCTTTGAACAGACAGCCCCCTGTTCCTAGGCAGGCCGGAGAGTGGGCTGCTCTGGGAATCCTGTCATCTTAGTTATGTTTCTGTCCTGGATTAGGCTGTGTATTAACTGGATTCATCTACCACCATCTGACAACAGCTCTGGTATTCCTGTTCCCATGTTAAGTGGGATTTAAATGGAATGTGCTTTGGTCTACGTACAGGCTAATGATAGTTGAATGTTATGTTTCGTTCCCAATGATGTTTTATTTACTCTGGTCTGTAAGTGCATAGCATGCTGACAAACCAAAAATGCAACAGCAAAATCAAAAAGAAATCAACATTACCTCAAAACAGACAGTGCAGGTCCTTATTGAATATCACATTCTCGTTCCTGATTGGATATGGCATATGACTAATACAAAGGAGGAAAAAATCGCACATTTTCAGTCTATCTATTTTATCTAGTTAGCCTAATGAAAGCAATTGTATTCAAAGTTACTTTATTATAGTATTATAGAAGTTATGTTATTATAATAAGGAGTCATTCTTTGTTCTGAAAAACCCAGCTTCCCTTAAGTGTGTTTTAAAGATCACATCTTACTAGCATACAAAATTGATAGCGTGTTTAAAATAATACCAATGTAAAATTAATCACGAATAAAAGCATCAATAGGGCAGCTGTCACGATCTCGCCGGCAGATGGCGCTGTGGCGACAACGTACACGATCTGCTTCAGAGCGCTCAACCGCACGTGCTTGAAGTGCGCATGGACGCTAAAACGGTGTCAAGTGTTGCCAGCTGTCGGCAATTAAGAGAATGCTGACTGGTTATTTAAACCCCTTGTGTTGCTGCGCAATATGCGCAGCATTAAAATAAAGTAGAGAAAAGACGAACAGAGAAGAAGATGGAATGAATAATGGTGCCAGGTTTTCCTGTTCCTTAGCTTATGCCTTGTTAAGAGTGTTTATGTTATGCCTAGTTGAGAGTGTTTACGCCCTGTCATAGTTAAGAGCGTTTCTGTCTTTGTTTAATGAGTATTCATGCTCAAGTTAAAGTAGTGTTCATGCTCGAGTTAAATGAGATGTTCATGCTCTAGTGAAATGATGTGTTCATGCCATAGTTGTGTTCATGAGATAGTTAGATGAGTGTTTCATGGCAAGGTCTGGTTCTAAGTTTGGTACTTCCCACCTCATTTCTAGTTAAAGGAGAAATGTTTTAGTTAAATGTGGTAGAGTTCCCACAGCCTGTTTAAGTTTCCTGTTCTTTGCTTGTGTTCGAGTGTTATGTTTAGATCTGGTTTCCCGCCTCCTTGTGCGTTGACTTAAGTGGTAAATAAAGACTGTACTCCTGTGCTTACTTCCTGTCTTGAGTCCTGTGTCGTAACATCGGCAAAGTACAAATCATTAAAAATGTGTACAAATAATAAATAAGTGTGCAAAACATATATGCTTTTTAAAAGTTGTACACAAATTAACTATGGACACAGTTTAAATGCCTATGTAAGTATGCATACTTAAGTATGTGTATTTAAATTTTTGGTATGCATAATAGAATTAAGTATGCATGGAAAAATTTAAATATATACTTAAGTTTGCAAAAAATAAATATACTTGCAAAATCCAGTATGATTTTATTTCAAAACATTTGATCTACGTCTGGGGTAAAAGTAATATTTAGGATGTGGGGAAGCTCTACTTCTTTCATGGCTGCCAAGAACGTGGGGAACAGAACTGTTAACTGCATGTTTTAATAAATGTGCATCTTCACACTGTCATGGAAATGTGACAAACTATTTCATTGCACATGTTTGTGTTCCAAGGGTTTCATCTAAAAACTAGTTATTGGTTAGGTTCATTGGTCAAACCTCAGGTGTTTACTATTCCTCATGTCAGTTTGAGCATCAGAATCATGCTGAAACTATACATTCAATCATCTACATATTTGTCCTGGTCAGGATAACAGTAGTCTCACAAGTCAGACTTTTAGCTAAACCATTAAGTGGCATCTTTTCAAGAAGTGGGAGAAAACTGGAGAACCTATAGAAAACCCACACAGGCCAGGAGGAAGCGTGAAACTCTGCAAAAGCGACCACAGTTCAGCATTGAACCATAAACCCTTGGAACATGAACTAATAACACTACCCATTATGCCAATTCACCACTGTAGCTGGAGCAAGCTAAAGTTTAACTAGCTTTCCATATGGATTAATTTATTAAGCAATGTTTGCCTAATTTACTGATAGAAGACTTTAAGCAAAGAAATGTGAAAGTACAAATCAGTAAAAATATGTACAAATACTAAACAATAAGTATGCTTTGAAAAAAGGTTGTACACAAATTAAGTATAGACACAAAGTTTATGCATATGTAAAAAAAAATAAGCATTCATACTAAAATTTTAGAGGTGGTAGAAAACCAGAGAACCCGTAGTAAAATCCACACAGGCCCAGGAGGAACCATGAAACACTACAGAAGTGACCACAGTTCAGCATTGAACCTACAACCCTTGGAACATGAAGAAATAACACTATCCATTATGCAAACTCACCACTACAGCAGGACCAAGATAAAGTTTAACCACCTTACCATATGGATTAATTTACTAAGCAACTTTTACCTAATTTACTAATACACAGAAGTCTTTAAGCAAAAAAATGTGAAAGTGCAAATCAGTAAAATTATGTGCAAATACTAAACAATAAGTATGCTAAATATGTATGATTTTTTTTTTTTTTAAAGTTGTACACAAATTAAGTATGGACACAAAGTTTATATGCATACTTGAAAAATAAGTATGCATGCCAAAATATAAATATACATACTTAAAAATCAGTTTGTAAAATAAATACCGTACAGGTTACTGTATTTATTGCTCTTCTACTGTATATTCAGTATCATTTAGTCAAAATTGTATTAAGCTCTGTCAGCAGTACATAATGATATATGACAAGTGTTGATTCTCCTATGACAGTGCCATGTTTCACAGAGGTCAATAATACAACTCTAAGCTTTGCATTAGGGTATTTACAATGTGTTCTCTATTCAAGTCTGATCATGTCATTTGCTACAGAAATAGTGAATGTCCTTCAGGGGCCAAGGCGCAAAAACATAAAGGCTGCTCTTGCATGTACACGCATTTTGCTAATACAGACAGAAAACACAGAGACACTTGAAGAAAGAATATATATTATTAAAGATATATATATATATATATATATATATATATATATATATATATATATATATATATATATATATATATATATATCTTTATAGAAGAAATATAGGTTATTGGTAATCAATCCTGTTCCTGGAGATCCACCTTCCTGAAGACTTTAGCTTCAGCCATAAACGTGCCCACCTGACCATCTAAACATTGCCTTAAGAAGTTCATGATTAATTAAAACCGGTGTGTTTTGGTAGGAGATGAAATGTGCAGGAACGTAGATCTCAAGGAAGATTGGTGGTTGGTGACCACTGGTATAGTTTAACCTTTAGACCTTAGTATTTATGACAAACAGTACAACCTGTTACAAGCTGCAGTGCTCAAGAGACAGAGAGGTTCTCGACAGCCCATGTCTTCAGTACAGATTTCAAAAAACATGTTCTGTGTAATGTTTGCTTTTGTCTTACTGATTCTTTGCAGAGGCAGCTAAGGTCAATAGCTAAACTCATCTAAGAGCCTGATAGCTCAGCTATGAAAACATGACTGTGTGTTTAATCCATTTATGCACTGAGGAAGCAGGTCCCTGATGGCTTTTAAAGAAAACAGGGGCATTACCGAACACAGCAATTGTAATTAAATTCACTTGTCTCTATTACAATAACACCAGATTGAGTAAGATTGTGCTAGGGAATGAAGAATGTAGTTTATACCATGGTTGTAAAGAAAGGGTGCTTGAGAAAGACAAAGTGCTACACTACAATTATACAGTTATATATTGTGATTACATTGTGCATCACAATATATTAAAATACACAGCCTGCATTATATCAACAAATGCATTTTTGTTCATTAAAATGTATGGTTGCCCACAAGAACAAAACACAATAAGAAACCAAAAACAGAATAGCAAATTCAGAAACACAACATTAAAAATTAAAACACATCAACTGAGTTTGTACAAGAATAAGCAATGAACATGTAGTATTCAGCAAGGATCTACTCTTTGAAGTTAATGCTCTTATGTTTCCAAATTTGCTGTTGTGATTTTGGTTTGTTGTCCTCGTGTTTGTGAAATTGTGTTTTTGATTTTGTTGTTGTGTTTCTGAATTTGCTGAAGTGTTTTTGTTTTTTTGTGTTTTTGATTTGGTTGTTGTGTTTTAGAATTTGCTGTTGTGTTTTTGTTTTTTGTGTTTTTGGTTTTGTTGTTGTGTTTTTGGTTTTGTTGTGTTTCCAAATTTGCTGTTGTGTTTTTGTTTTTTTGTGTTTTTGGTTTTGTTGTGTTTTTGGTTTTATTGTTGTGATTCCGAATTTTCTATTCTGTTTCTGAATTTGCCGTTGTGTTTTTGGTTTTGTTGTTGTGTTTCGAAATTTGCTGGTGTGTTTTTGGTTTTGTGGCCATGTTTCCAAATTTGCTATTGTGTTATTTGTTTGCAAATTTCAGATTTCAGTAAGCCAATATCCAAGCCAATATTGCAGTGATGATTACAGAACAATATACTGTGCAGCCCTATCACAATGCTGATTTTAAAGCAACTTCATATGTTAGCCTACATTGGAAGATACTGGATCCCAGACAATATCTGTTCGCTGTCAAACACTGCACAAGCAGGGCTTTAAAAAAGTGAAATCAAACGTACAGCTGTTGTGGTGTGTGTTTATTTGCCATTCACTGGGTGCTGTTTGAGTGAACTATGCATATAGTTTGTATTACCATTCTATCCTATCATGTTTTATAGGTCTTCAATTGGATGTGCAATAGTATATCTATAACGTGTACAGCTCAAGAGCACATAAAGACAACAGATGTTTAAAATACACACTTCAAATCACAATATATTAACACAGTGAAGCTGTAACTGCCCTTAAAATATCACTTAGGGAAACTAATGGCATATTTCAAAGTTTAAAAAATTTCTGGGGAGTACACTATATGGCCAATAGTATAATGGATACCTGACCATGACCCCTATACTGTATGTGGGCTTTCCTCAAGCTTCTGCAACAAAGTTGGAGTCACATGATTGTCTAGAATGTCTTGTGCGATCCATCATTATGATTTCCCTTCAGTGGAACTAGGGCCAAGCCTAAATCTATTCCAGCATGATAATATCCCTGTGGACAAAGTGAGGTCCATGAAGACAGGGTTTGCTAAGGCTGGTTTGAAAATATTCAAGTATCTTGCACAGTGCCCTAACCTCAAATCTGCTGAACACCTCTGGGATGAATTGGAATGCTGACTGCATTGCCAGGCCTTCTTGACCGACATCAGTGCCTGACCTCACTAATGCTCTTGTAGCTGAATGGGCACAACGCTCCAAAATAGGATGTTCACCAAGCACTGTATGGTCAGATATCCACATACTTTTGGCCATAAAGTGTAATCTGCTTACTGTATATGCTAGAGAGATTAAAACTTTGCAAAGTACTGTATGTAAGTACAGCATATTGGATATGAAGGCATTTTGAAAATTAATCCTGAATTTAATGCTATCAAAAATCTGTGGTGCTCAGGGTCAGAATATTAAGGAGGCCTTGGGACATCACAGCGATATACAGACTGGGTGTCATGAGACAGAAAAAGATAAACAAGCAGTCCATCTTGCTGGAAACACCGGATCTCAGATTTGACATATTTTCCTATTCAATCTACAGCCACCACATAGTTCATGCACATGAACACAAGACACAAGTTGCCATCATACCTGTACTATTTTGCATAATGACTGCAATACAAACCTCACAGCACAACATAGCACAAACCTTTGACCTTGAAAAGAAAATATGACTAAAAATAAAAGATACATTAGAAATTCATTTGACATGCCATTCATTGCCTTACAATAAGCCATACTGTACTAAATTTATAATTGTTGGGTAGTGTTATCACCTCACAGCTCCATGGTCCCTGGTTTGATCCTTAGCTTGGATTACTGTCTATGTGGTGTTTCACATGTTTTTCCCCTGTCACTGACTGCATTTAAATGGACAGCAGTAATCTAATTATTGACCTTATTCTGAATAAGACAATATTGTGATTAAGGTGTTTACATTAGTTGCTTTTAGAATACCCCTTTCATGTTCCCATTTTACGTTATAGAACGTAGATCTACGTTAACGTAGATCGCAAAATGCGGTGAAAACTCCCACGCGACGTTAATAGTGTGATTAAGGTGTGTACATGTCTGTAATACACGCCAATAATGTGACTAAAACAGGAGTACTCCACATGTCTTAATTCGAATTGTGTTTACTTCGCGTATGAGTTTAATCAGATTAAGGTAATTAAAAATTGCTGTTTACATGGCAGTTTCTTAATCAGAGTATTGTCTTAATCAGGTTAATATTGGAATATTGTTGTCCATGTAAATGTACTGAATGTTGGTTCTCTGGTTACCTCCTACCTCCTAATGTGCCACAAATTGCCCCTAGGTGTGAATGAGTATGCCAAGGTGCATGTGCATGGTCCTCTGGATCCACAGCAACATTTGTCTGTGCATATGTGTGTGGGGAGATTTAATAAAGGCTGTAGAGTTCATTAGATGCCTTGTGAGAGTAAGTGATAGGGAATCTGTGGTACACTGATATAAAAACATCTTGGTTTATTACTCTAAAGCTGAACATATGCAGTGTGTTTACAGTAGTCATCACTGTGACAATTCACACATTATCCTGGTGGTTCAATGTCTCTCTGTCTGGCTGTACCAGACATGTCAATATTTGATGTTTGATGTGACATTTAAATGATTTTAAATGGCAACATGCTTCTTTGAAAGTGTACTGATGATAAAAATCGAAGGGTTTCGTAGTAAATTGGTATAATATGTTGGTTCTACAGCTTCAAACATAATTAGACATAATCAGAGTAGGGATGCATCAATACAAATGTTTTTCACACTGCGATGTGACTCCAGAGTATAGTTAGGAACCATGTGCAAGATGTTTAATACAAACAATGTCCAAAATCCAAATACCACAAACAATGGGCAGATCTAGGTCATGCACAATTGAGGTCAAATGAAACACAATCCAAAAGGCAGATCCAAAATCATGATCACAAAGAGAGGCAAGAGTAGATACACAGAAGATCAGAGGTAAACAAAAACAAGGGCATAATCAAAATGATAAAAACCAGAAAAGCAAGGCCGGGCAATACACAAAGCTCAATCAGAGAAACAAAGGCTCAGAACTTACTTGAGTGATAAACAAATAAACAAATCGCTTACACATTATCATGAGTGTCCATGTGCTTAACGAATATGGAATTATGTTTGTGCCAAAAGTACTGAATGTAACTTGTAAAGAAATGAACGAAAATATACAATGAGAAAGAAATCAAACACTTTGAATCTGAAAACAGTGAACTCAGTGGCAAAAATTTAACATAACCTTCAAATAAACAGCGGTCTGTGTTCTAACGAAGCTTCGAAACTGTTAACAAATAATGCTGTTTATTTGAAGACTATGTTAAATTTTTGCCACTGAGTTCACTGTTTTCAGTTTCAGAGTGTTTCTCTTCTTTCTCATTGCATATTTTTGTTCATTTCTTGAAAATCTATGTTCAATACTTTTGCCACAAATTTAATTCCATAAATGTAAAGGATTCAAACTTGAAAAGAGGGTGCCCTCTTGTGGCGTGGTGGTGAATTGTCCATGACAGATGTGATGTACTGCTAGCAAAATGATGACTGTCAAGAACAATATACTGTGTAATCACTGTAATTTCCACTCATCTAGCTTTATTTGAGAACATTTCTTCTCACCACTCAGCATTTGCCTCAGAGTTGGTTTCTACTGTGTGGTAGCAGTGAATTCCCAGTGCTAGCTATTTCATCTGGTTACTTTTACAAAGATGCTGTAGTCCCTCCCTTGATATTTCAGATTTTAAATCCATAATTCATTGCGAAATATGTTCAAGTCACTGTCATTTTGTGTTATCTCTTGACATGACAATGTACAGTAGGCTTACTTATTGTATGTAGGTACCCGAGCAATTTTTTGAGTACTAGTATGAGTAAATGAGCATGGTATCAGGACCAACACATAATAGCAGTATCATTACTGTTGCATCTCTAAATCAGAGTAGTGTTGCAATTCAATGTTTCAAGTCCATGTTTTCCCAAAAGTTAGGCATCACTGCATAAAACCTAGCACAATCTACTACTTGTATGCTCCACATCTCTGCAATCAGTAGAGACTACACATTAAATGGTCATTAGTGCCTAGTGGCATATGGCATGAGCAATGATGTATAGCCTTCAGAGAACCCTTAACCTGGTTTATCTGGGCCAGTGGAGCAAGTGCTTTGTGCCTACATAATGGAGGCATCGAGGAAGGGAGTGCCCTACTTGGCTTCCGCAGTGACATTAATTAAATACATTAAGCATAGTGCTTCATTGCCACACAGGGAAATAGAACAAAGAGGGATCTGTGTTCTGAGGATGAAGAGATTGCAACGGTCAAGCATAGTCTATACAGAAAATGTATATAAGTGAATAGTTTTATTCACTTTAATTGGGAGTGTAGATGAAAATATCATGTATTAATTCATTCATCTTCAGTAAGTGCTTCAAGGTAGCAGTAGATACCGAATGTGTGTATTCAGGGTGTGAAGATACCCTCGATGAATCCATAACAGGGCCCCATACACGTAGACACTCAAACATTTATTCTCCCCCATGGTTAATTTTAGAGTGGATAATTTAGTTAATTTAGTGTAGCTAATTCACCTACCAGCATGTTTTTAGGAAGTAGGAGGAAACCAGACAACCCAGAGGAAATCAACACAGACAATGGTTAACATGCAGAGGAACTCCACACAGACAGTAACCTGAGCTCAGGCAGCAACGCTTCCCACTGAACTACAGTGCTGCCCAGAGTTACAGGAAAATATCAATAATTTAATATTATTTATATATTACATAAAAGAAAGCCTTCTTTTTAATTACATGAAGAGCTCCAGAGTACTTTCACTCTTACATGGTGAAGTGATTGGGAAAAAGTGAAAAAAAACAAAAAAAAACTGGAGTGACTGAAATCTGGAGAAAAGCCTGCCACTATCAAGATACTTTATCCTACAAGTGTCATTCAAATAACTGTTATTTCTCTGGGAGAATCTGCAGCAGCTGAAAAATGTTATTTTAAGCAACATTTCATTTTTCTGCCTGTAACATGACACCTCTACCCTTATGAAAACATAAATATATTTATCAGTGGATAAATGTTTTATTACCTTTCTTACCTTGACGAGACTTTCCACAAAATCATGCTAGGTAAATAAAGAGCCAGTTAAAAAAAAAAAAGTCCATAAAACTGGTCAGACTGCCTAATGCCTAAATGTTTTATTCCTCTTATACCACAGCAATTTGTGATCGATTCAAATTTTTATTTATTAACAACAACATGCTTTTTTTTTATCCATTTATAGTTATGTTTAATTTTGTCAAACATCCATGTGATAAGTTAGTTTCTGTTTGTCATGAAATCTGAGTGCAGACGGATACAATTGCAGTTAAAGCTTTATTTAGAGAGGAAGGCAGACAAATCCAAAAAAAAAAATTAAAGGTAAGGTCAAGGTCATAAACTGGCATGGGGCAGGCGATCAGCAAGCAGAGTACACTAGAACACGAAAACCGAAAAAGTAAACAAAGTCAAGAAACCTGAAAAACGAAACTCAGAACAAAGGTTTGGTATGAACAGGCAGATAGACACTGAACGACACTTCGCACAGGACAAAGACATACGCAGGTTTAAATATGCAAACTAATCAACGGGATACTGAAAGCAGGTGTGACACACGAGGGCGGATTTTCTTCCTGTGGTGAACACTGTTCAGTTTTTGCCTGTGGGTAGTTTAAGTAATGTTATCTCTTTTTCCTCATGAACACAGCGTAGATAAACAAGACCACGTGAAGTGGTGAGAATGTCAGAGACATATCATGTGCCTTACACAAAATAATGAATCAGTTACTGCACTAAAAATGGCACATTTTTCTGGTACTCAAACTGTTTTTTCTATTCTACGCAAATTATGTTCTCTAGAAAGTTGTCGATAAATACTGATAATACATTTAAGATCAAAGTATGACTCATATTAAGATAAGAAAACAAGATAATTGCTACACATCTCAGGGTCCACACGTGTTATCTGGAGAGAATCTTACAGACAGGGAAAGACACACAACGCGAGACTCACACGAAACCTAAAAAAATTTAAGGAATAAATAAAAAGAGGAACTCAGACATCTTGCTTCTCTTTGATCAGTTTCATTTCTGTTAATAATGAAAGCTATCACCATCATCTGAAGTAACCAAGATCACATCAAAAGCCAGCTGTATATTGCAACTGCAATTAAAAGATGACAAAAATATTATACCATGATTCTTGAAGGCATCTCTATGCTACACAGCGGGTATCACGATATATAGGTTTGCCTACAAACTGCCAGCAATTCAGTAGTGTTTCATTTAACCCTTTCTCACAGTACACTGTAGTTCCAGTCTGCCCGAGTAATGGAAATCAACTTATCAGACATTTTCAATCAGTATAAACGAATGAATTATTTAATTGCCGAAAGTATGTTATAAGATTAGTCAGGACACTGTTGTGTTTCTGTGTGTAGAGTATCATGACTGTGTTTTTTTTTAAATAATAAATTTGCTAAAACGTCTTACATTTGCTATAGTTAAATAGTTCATTTCATAATAGTTTTTTCTTTACTATTTTAAAGATTAGCTACAAAATTTAACATCAGATGAGTTGCTTCTAGTCAGTTTGTAATGATGTCAATAAATCAATGTCAATAATAAGATATTGTCCATGATATCTCCGAAAAGTGTACCGTGATATAATTGATCACAAGATCGATATTATATCGTCATATCACCCAGCCCTTCTGTGTCGAAAAGCAGGTCACTCAATAATAAAAACAGAAAGGATAATGTGCCATGCGCTGTCAGTAACACACGTGTAAACACAAGCCATTTTTTGGGGTTGAGTCTGCATACTTATTATATTATATACTTATTGTATATAATTTATTATTATGTGCAAAATCTAAAAATATTTTACATGTTCTTGCAAGAACTTGTACCAACTATATAAATAAGCTTATCTGGTTGTTTAAATACGAGTGGTATATATAATAAATGTAATCATGGTTTAAACACTGGACAGCTGAAAACAATGATGACACATTCGGAAAACAACCAATGACAAAACAGGGGCGGAGACAGAACATAACCATAACAAAATCACATGTCCAATGTAAACAAAGTCAATGTCATTGAAGACTGAAAAGCGTGCGTTTGCTAAGGGCTCGGCACCTGGCTCGTGCACGAGCATGCGCTTCAGTTTTCCAAGCACGCTGCAATACTGCAGTGCTGACTCAAGGGGAAATCATGACATCTACTAGGATTTTTTTATTAGCAATGTTGGCACCTCTGCAAAGGGAAAAAGTGGGTAATGTGAAAATCTAAAAATTTTCTGCTATATGGTACCGTCTGTCCTTATTTATTGCACCAATCAGAGATACCCTGCCTATAGCATTAGCAGACCCAGTCAGTATGCTACTAACCTCCTTAAGGTAGCTCGGCATGTTGTGAAACAGAATTAAATTACAAGCCATTTGAGATCAATTTATCTGTGTGACTAACCTGCAGTATATCAGTGAGTTGTAACTTTAGCACCCATAACAGGTTCTTTGGGTGTTTCTCAAAACTATAGAAAGCACAATAGCACAAAAATAAACTTCTTGTTAGCTGTAACCATTTGCTAAATGTCTCAAGCAGCTCCTTAGTTCAGTAGTCAGGGCACTGATCAGGGAGTCGGCCATTTTAAGGGCTGTCTCAATCACAAAATCCTTCCAGTGTACTGGAATATTTGCTCCCTAAAAAATCCCACAATGCACCACAAAAACCAGGGAGCATCGATGCTCACTATGTTCCCTTACTGGAAATGATGTCATGTTTTCTGAAGCCTTTCAGCTTGAAAAAAAAAAACAAAAAAACGGGGGATTAACTCTCCGGCTACAAATGTAAGGAGCTTGTTATTTTTGTTGTAGCTCTCAAATGATTACTTACATTAGCAATTTTTAACTTTATTTTATCTCATTTTTAAATGCAGGCACATTTCACATTAAAAAAATATTAACACATTTACTAAAGGTTAATATTTAATCTTTATGGAATAAATATAATAATTAAAGATAGGTTAAACCTTATGTTCTGTTTGGGGCGGATTGATCAAATTTATAGTCTTACTAAAAGTGAAAAAAAAAAAAAATTTGTAATAATTTTTCCAGCTTGATAATGTATGTATTGGCTCAATTTCACTCATGAACATAAACATTCTTGTGTATATTAACCATAATCATATTTTTCTTCCATATGTCACATCTGTACGTGCTTATCTGTCATCCATAAACATTATTTACATTTCTAATAACTAAAATGAATCATATAAGATACATTGAATATTTAAAAAAATTAAAATACATGGCCTGGGTCAATGGTGCACGCATCGCTAAGTAGCAAAGTAATATCATGAGGATTAAGTGTATTTTCACTCCAAATATTAGACCATAATATGCAGCGTGACCTGAGGGTTCATAAGGTTAACGTCTGCTGAATGCAGTCACTGAGTATGAAGAAGTGTGAATATGCATACTCATACCTCAATACAGTGGACACATTATGCTGCACTGTACTAACACAAATAACACACACTCACACATAGTGGTAATAGCCTAGACTCGTCAGTAGAACAGCCATATGAATAAATGCAGTATGACAGCCACATAAATAAATGCTGCTAAACATCCAGTATTTATTTCATGCTGCTACACTACACCAGCAGCCTGCATTGGCGTTTGACCCCGTCACTGACTTTTAACACAACATAACACCATGTTGCGCAACATGACGAGCGTCCCTGAGACTCATTGCCACCTGTCACACAAAAGCACAAGAAGAATGTCATGTGCATGTGCCTGTGCTGCTCAGATAACACTGAGTGATGAGTTTGACTTCATTTTTAGAATAGCTGAAATGTAGCTTTGCTTTCAGGAATCCCATAGCGCCATGAATTGTTGCTCTTTAACTGAACATCAAAACAATCAACAGTCAAATCAACATGTCTCTGGCACAACACTGAGATATGAAGTGTAGTCTAAAAATAAGTGAAGTGGAAATTTCTGTTGTTGAGTTCTATAATCCTGTACGCTGGATCTAAAATGACCTTCAACTTTGTAGTCAAGGTTATTTATTAGAATAAAGCAGTATTGTAGAAATCACAGCATTTTAAAGGGGCGGCTGTGGCTCAGGTGGTAGAGCGGGTTGTCCACTAATCGCAAGGTTGGCAGTTCAATCCCCAGACCACATGCCTCCACATGCCGAAGTGTCTTTGGTTGTAAGACACTGAACCCCAAGTTGCTCCCAATGGCAGGCTAGCACACTGCATGGTGTACGAGTGTGTGTGTGAATGGGTGAATGAGGAACAGTGTACGGAGCTTTGTAGAACCACTAAGGTTAAAAAGGCACTATATGCTGTAAGTGCAGACCATTTACCATTTAAATTCAAATGAGCACTAGATAATAGATTGTAATAAAAATTAAACACTGGTAAAAAAAAAAAAAAAAGTCAGCTGGTAAAAATTTACATATATGTATCATAATTGGGCCACAACTAACTCAACCCTGCATAACAAAGATAAGCTTTTTGCAATTTGTATGTAGAGTGTCTAAATCATTTTAGCATTACTGGATATTCGAATATATGCCAGTATATAACAATAACAGTATATAACAATTGTTTTTGTTCTTCACCACTGTATTCTGTATTTCCCATTGCCTTAAAAGGAACCCAGACTATGTGGACAGGGTTGCCAGGCCTTAACACCCAATAATTGCCCTTTCCTACTAAAATACCTTGTTAGAAACACATGAAATATGTTCATTACTTAATATTTAGTACATATTTTAACCTATGGAGGCCGCCATTACGTGAGATGCGAAGTGCACTCTTACTCTTTACGTTGATGACGTAAAATGGTTGCACTTGAGCTGTCAAAAGAATTAGCTACTACACCCCGTAGCAGGAAAAGAATGCCACAGTGTGCTACTTTTGGCTGTAATTTTCTAATTCTTGTGTGCTGTGACACAGGGGATATCTGTAAATATAATCAAACCTGTAAACATCTTGTTAGTGTGTTTTTCTGTATATTCTCATAACGTAAATCTCCTGTAAAATTAGCATAAAACGCCTAGCCAAGGCATACCCAAAGTAAAATTAAAGCTGGTCTTGAACCATTTAGAGCACATGCATGGTTGTGGTCTCTTTTGAAAGGTGGACTAAATATTTTTACATAATTGGATTGTTTGGACCTTTGCCAGTGTAACAAGGCTGTTATTGTCAGGATGTTATGGATCAGTGGATTACTATGAGGCTTCATATGAGGTGAGTTGCTTCTATTTCATAAGTGCTTGTTTGTATATCGGTGGTCTGACAGAGACATTGATTGTAGCTGCGGTTGTGATTGTATCTCAAAACTGTTTATATCAATCGAATCACAATAATCTTAACTTTCCAAAGATATGAGTACCTTCGTACACACAGAAGCTGTGTAGATAGCTGTGTAGATTTGCTCATAACATGGTGACGGTGCGCTGGCGGACCGTGGAAATTTTAACAGGATAAAGTATACGACAGCGAGATAATATTTGATAATCTCTAAAATTATTGATATTAGAATACGTTTCATCATAAAATGATAGCTTAATCCATATGTTTACCTTGAACAACAAACGCTACAGTTGATACACAGACATCATCGATTTTGCCCCACTCTTGCCTCCTCACCTCTCTGATTGTCTTCATTTTGATGTACATTTTGATTAATGTTTTCTATATTAGCTTCCTCGCTTATGTTGCACCCGGGTTCAAATGGAGAATCAAGACCGTTGCAACGATTTGACGTCACTACCCAGAATGCATTGCAACGTAAACAGCAATGACGGCCTACGAGTGCACGGACTTTTAGTATTTTAAAAAAACCCTGATATCTAGAGTGTTTTTGTATAGTGGATTTATATAGCAGATGTCACCGTTAATCTAATAAGCCATACAAGTTTTCATAGTTGGGGTTCCTTTTAATAGAATCATCTGAAATAAGTCAACTGAATGTGCTGAATTCTTAGAATGACTGACTGGCTACACTAGATTCAATACAACAAATGTCCTTTTCCACAAGGCTGTTACTGAAAAAAGGTCCACACAGAGCTGGGCTTTTTAACCACTGGCATTGTGGCAGTAACAGCAGACAAAGACTTGGTGTGAGTCAACCAATCAGCTAGTTCCCAGATTGTCTGGCCCTGGTATAGGTGCTATGCTACAGTGAGAGATAGAAAGTGGGGGTTGAGCATTTCTGGGTCTAGGCCAAATCCTAGGCACACTGTAGCTCCATTAAGAGTTCATGAAATGAGGCACGACCGGCCATATGAAACAGAAAATGGCAAGCATGCTAAATATGTGAATGAATCCAGACACTTCTGCCTTGGAGGTTCCTTAATACAAAATTGTCTTCCCTGTTTTACTTCAGATTCGAAGTGGATGATAGCAACATGTTTTAAGTCAAGACATTGCACATCACGTACGTTGGACAGCAAATATATTACAACAGCATGCAATTTTCTTAGATGACATTTTACAGCAAGATTATCACCCACTGGGACTGGAAATAAAAAACACCAATTTAAAGGTCAAAAGACTGAATTTTTGAAAAAGTAAGGTAGAGAATCAATATGGTGATCTTTTGCCAAAAAAAATGTCTGACAACATGAGCAAAAATCCCAATGAACGAAGAGTTGCCCTTTCACAGGCAGTAACTTTTTCTGTATTTCAGGGTCAGTCGGTTGGGACAGTGGCTGTTCTCTCATCAGCATTCCAGCCACAGGCACAGGGACAGACAGGACTTGTCCTTGATGAGACAGCATTCAGAATCGGTAGCCTTGCACCTGTTGACTCAAGTGGGATACTCCTCCACAGATGAGCAGACAGAAGAATTTTGCTCAGGGTCTCCTGGAGCCTGCTGATGTGTCAGTGTCTCCTGCTGTCTGTACATGTGTCAATCTCAAATCCCACTTAACGGTGCCTTCTTCTGGTGAGTTAACAAACAACTCAAGAGGGACATAATCTAACCAGATGGACTGGCTGAGAAGGTAAACAGCATGTGATTGTGTTACGCTGCCTGACCAGTTAGCAGGTCTGTCTGGTTGTCACTATCTGCTACAAACAGCTGCGCAGACTAATTTAATCCAGACTCAATTATACCTACTGCTGTGATGGGTTTTAAAGACTTTCATCCTTACATGATGGCCAATCATCACGGCCTGCGTTAAAGCATATGCTAGAAGCGTCCATGTTTGCCACTGATGACACATTAAGACTGGTACAAGTGTATTTAATGTCATGTTAAACCAAGCTAAGCATGAATGGTATTTCCTTCAGCATGGGAAAAAAAATCTGTGGACAATGACTGGGGACAGCCATTATTCTACTCCACAGCATACACAAACTGTGAACAGACATTGAAAACATGTGATTTAGAAAACAAAAATGGTAGTTTTTCTTACCCTCCATATGCTCCAAAAGTAAAACTCCTTTTCCTTTGAGCCATCTTGGTAAACAGGCTGAGCTCAGCATTAGAGACACACAGACATCAACAGAGATATGCACTGAGATGGAGGCACTATGCCTGTCTCACCGGACTGAACCGAGAGTGGCCAAGCATGAGTGTGAATGTGTTTGTGTGTGTGTGTGTGTGTGTGTGTCCCTTCTCTTCCACTCCCCTGACTCTCTCTCTCTCTCCCTCCCTCCCTGTCTGCCTCTCTCTCTCTCTTCTGTCGTTCTCTCCACCTCTCTTCGTATGTATGTTCCCTTTCCTCTATTTCTCTCTCCACCGACCACTTTTAGCCTCCGGTAACCAATAGCTGAAAAGGCTCTTTAAAGAAGCTCTGCAAACCCGACTTTGTAAATAATGTAAATGAGAGTTTCAGAATATAGGTGATTGCTACCATTAATGACACTAATGCCAAGACAGAAGACAAATAACAGACCGAAAATAGAGAAAACAGAGGTGGCTTTAAAGAAAAAGGCAGAACATCTAAAGTACATTAAATAAAATAGTGATATATTCACAAATCATTTCAAAAACCAGCTGGCCAAACAAAAGGGAGGAACAAACACAGTAAGCGGGAATTGTCTCCTCCTTTAGTCACTGCCTTGCTAAACAAAGTTCTCGATTCACGACACCCACTGTAGGCCGTTATTTCCCTTTTATGCTTGCACATTTGCAATAAATCAACCAGGAACAGAGGAAAGTGAAAGTAATTTTGTGTATTATTTCGTAATATGTGTTATTTTAGATATAGTAAGATAGAAGTTCTACTGAAGTCAACTGTTTAAAAACACACAAGTAGTGGAAAGTTTATTACACAATCTTTTTCAAAAGTCTCTTTGAACATCCTTGTATGTTAGGGATGTAATGCAATGTATCTATATCTGTCTATTTGTTAAGTGCTCAAAATATTCGTATCTGTTTTCAAATTCAGAAACCAAAAGTGGGTGTGGTCTGTACCAGAAGGTTGCTTCTTTCTTTTATTTTTCTTTTATGAGAACCCTACCACTATGCCCTGGAAGCATTGGAAAACACTGAAAAACAAACAGGGCTACCAGATAAATAAGTAATGTTTAACTCACAAATTAACAATCTGTTGAAAATAACTTCACTCAACTCTTGAACCAGACACCCTCATCTAAAGTGCCTGTTTCAAAAGAACAATCGCCCCCGAAAAAAAAAAAAAAATTCGGTTTTGGGGTTTATTACATTCCAGTTTGCTGGACTCACTATCAGAATCTACTTATCAAGCTGGGACACAGTGCTGCTGCAAGTCAAAATGAGGTCCTTTAAATGGTATTTCATTAGCGTGGGTCAATAAATATAAGCATAGGCCTATTTTTTTTGTTTGTTTGTTTTCTACAGAAATATGGAGTTTGAGTAAAGCAGTATTTAGGTCAGGCTGCTAGAGCAAACCACTGACAAAAAAAAAAAAACAGCTTTCAACATTCTGATTACTTTCAAGTCTTTTTGGACAGTTTTTGAGTTGGCGTGAGACTTTGCTGAAACCTGGCAAACCTGTCCATAAGCTTCCACAAGCTGTCTTTTCAAGTTCCACATGAAAGTAAAAACCTTGTGCTTGTGCAACTTTTTTGTTTCACCCTGCAGGATCTCAGTCCCAATGCACCCAGTCTAAAGCTTTTTGGCAAGCTTACTTGAAAAAAGAAGAAGAAGAAAAAAAAGAATAGTCCGCCAACTATTCATGTCTGTGTTTGTATTCATGTAGGGCACGTTATCTGTTCAACCCGAACACTGTATTCACATTCAGTTACATTCAGTACATAACAAAAACCAAAAGGATACAAATATTGTATCCCAAAACGATTCATCTTTCTTAGGGAGATATTCTCCATAAAATCTCTTACATTATAATAATTTATATTGTTGTTATAAGATGAGAGAGATAGTGGCCATGTATATATAACTAGCATGGTAGTGTACAGTGCTGCTTAGCTAAAAATAGATAGTTATTTGGTTTAGTTCTGGTCAGTAATGCAGTGTTCTTCTATACGTTAGATTTTGTTTTAGCATAGCTACACTATATGCTATTAAAATGGGTTGTTAATTGTAAACATGGTCTCCGGTTCGATAATCACATAAATGAAAAATTCATAACTAGATAAATACAGACAATATAAAATAATGAAATATGATAACCTGTGTCATTTTTCCATGAACCAAATGAGTTCATGAATCAAACCAACAAAATTCAATCACTTTAAATTGGTAGTTAGAAAGAACTGGCCTAATAAAGTAAATCATAATGTCCAACTCTACTGTCTCTATCTCTCTGTCTCTTTCTGTCTCTCTTCTACTGCATTACGTCTTTCTGCCAAAATACCAGCTCAACACTTTTGTTCCAAACAAAAAAAACAAAACAAGACCGAGCACTTCCTGTTTGCTTCTCACTGGCATGCTTTTTACCCTTCTATCAGAGAGAGATAGGCAGACAGACTTCCACAAGGACACTGAAGCTCAGATTCCTCAGGAACAGGCCTTCCTTTCTGCCTTGTGGTAGTTGGGGATGGTAGGTGGAGGGGGTGTTTGGCATTCAGATGAAGATTGAAAACTTTATTACCAAACTTTTCATGAATGTTCAGTGGTGCAAAAGCAAATTTCTATATCTTACATTCACTAGAAAAATTAAACAGCATGCACTCAGCTGACCACGTCATATATAAGAGCATCAAACACAAGGGCATAACCTGACCTGGCCATTCGGAGCTGTAACCCCGAAGATTTTTTCTTTAGCCCTGAATAATACTCCCCTTGGAGCGGTTTGTCACTACGTAAATGAACGTCAGTAAAAGAAGACGACAGTGATGTAATTTTGTATCTTCAGTGAATGTGTTGAGTGTTATAGTTTATCTTCATCCTTTATCTACAGGGTTTACAGGAAAATACAGGAAAATACTCATGTCTTAATGCCAAACAGTCAGTTAGTGTGAGGGAAAAATGGATATACACTGATATATACTCTCATGCTGAGCAGGAAAACAAGGTGTGCAAATGTCTATAGGACATTTAACATACTTTGCACGGCACTGTAGCAGCTAAACCCATACAATGATAGCTTAGTTGTGCCTCCCCTTGGCTAGCGACACCAAACTAGTTTAGTCTCATGTTAGATAGCCTAAAAGTTTTAGATTTTATCGGTCTGGTAGTCCTACAAACAACCAAAGCAAGTTTTATGCTAAATCCAACTTTTTGTCCAACTTTCACATTTTGTAAGCAAATAGCCTTCACATGCAAGAAAAAAAATGCATGGCAATCTATTTAGAAGTACAGTATGTTTTTAAAAGTTTTTTGATGGAGAAGAGTCTGGGCTCAGCCCCGGATGATTAACAGTCCAGCTAACACCCCTGATCAAACATATCATTTTTAGTACTTGCTGGAAATGCCATTAGAAATGACTACTATATGGTTCGCTCAGATGTGGAAGCATCTATATATTCTTTTTCTACCAACACATGTGGTCCAGTATAAATGCCAAGACGTGCAGCTCACTTCATAGATTCTGAATGGAGAATGGCATAGATCTGCACTTCATACTGCACTAAGGAAGTAAATACACAGCGAGTAGTTCATTGCCTGCATCACCAGCAGCTCAAGTCAAACTTCATCAGGATATATATATATATATATATATATATATATATATATATATATATATATATATATATGCCTAAGAATCACAAAATATCAGGTGAGCTAGTCAGTATATTAAATGATCACTTGCTCAAACATTTCATCTTTTGTCATCCTCCTATTGGGGGCTTTTAGACAAGCACCACAGCAGTGGTCACACTCAGAGATTTTAATTAAAACTTTCTGACACTGTCAGAAATTTGTTGTCACCTGTTTCTGATTGCAGTGGCGCTAAAATGGCTGCCAGGAAGCACATCACGATATATGTGTTCTAAGACCACTGATCTTTACTCAGGATTATTATACAATGTGTGATTTTTACCTGCGAACAAGACACTGTTTTCGAGCTTCATAAAGACACAATCCATCAGTTCAAAGCTCACCAAGAAACTTTAACAAACATATGAGGTAAATCTGAATTCAAACCCAATAAACACATTTATCAGGCATCTCACATTATAACAAACACCCTCCAAAAAGTGTAGCAAGGTTATTATAGCTTATGTCACTGGTGAAGAGCAGGACAGCTGAACTGTCAATGGGGAAGGTGGTGACACTCTGAGGCACCAAAGAATCTAATATTGCACACAACTGGGGAAAAGCTCCCAGCAACATTTGAAACTGAGAAGAAAAACATACAAGTCAACATTGTGCAGTGGTACGATCCAACAAATGACAAAGAAGAAGCTATCAAACAGCTTTTACAGGAGACTATAGGACATTGTGGATCAGCAAAAAGAAAAAGACAAATGCACTGATCTATGGCTTTAATGCAAACATTGGTACTAGAGATGTACATTTTTAAAAATCATTATTCGGTTTGAACAGATAATGTGTTCTACAGTAAATAGATACACATACAGATACGAATAGGAGGTGGCTATAGATTGAGTGCAAAGGCGGGCTTGTCTCTTTCGTGAATGCATGGAAGTTCACCCTGCTCAGCTTCTTTAAGGCTCTGTTTTGGCCTGGTCTTAGCAGTCTCACGGTTGCTCAAACCTCTGTATTACAATATGCCTGTGCTCATTGTGTGTGACACTTCTTCAAATATGATTTCAGTTTCCTTTTTAAAGATGACACTTCTTTGCAGAGCCACTGATCCATACAGCCTCCTTACACAAACCACACACTGTGCACAGTCTTGCATATCACTTCTGGACTCTAAAAAATGAATTGAATACATTTAAATGCATTTTTATATTTTTTCATGTTTTCCTGTTCACCTTCACTTTTAATAATAATAATAATAATAATAATAATAATAATAATAATAATACACCTTTCAGGTTTAGGCCACAGCAGTAACACATACATATACAGTTATATCTAGCATAAAACAGATAGTGGAATTGCGTTAAACCCCTAATTGCTACAGACAATAGAGGATACTAAGATATCATATGAAGACATGGTTTGGATATGCATAACCTATGCACAACTAACAAACTGGTGGGAGGCAACACATGTCCACATACAAGAATCTAAGGCCAGCATGGTTTCATCAAAGCCTCGAACTAAAAGCCAGATAGGACATATTACTATCAAACAGTCCATCTGTACTCCATCTGCAGATGCAGCGTCTTATCACCACCTTCTGCAGATAAAGAAACCTTGGACCTCAGGAAAGAACAGGTAGAGCTCCAGTGTGGACCCACTAACAGATTGCAGACTAGTAAAGAATTCATGATGAACAATGAGGAAACCAAACAAAAAAAAAAATCCAAAGAGACTTGGACTAACACTTGTCAATTTACTCTTGAAAAGAAAGAAAGAAAAAACAACCAGAACACCTGCAGATTTTATGGAAAGCTTTTTGGATAACCCTGGCAAAAAGAAAAAGTGACCTACAAAACACAAACAACCATGAAGGTATCATGCTGCTTGCAATCAATTGTTAGGAAAAGTCCTAATAAACAAAATTATCATAAAGAGGCTGAAAGTGGCCATCAGCAATTTACTCAGCAAAGAATTCTGTGCTGGTCATGTTGTAACTCGTCTAGTGGAGCACTCAACATACAACATAAAATGAAATGATGTGTAGAGGAATCCATGTAGGACAGCTAAAAGATTTATTCAAAGTCTAGCTCTAAGTAACGCAATGGTGTTTGCTCTCATGCTTCCTTTTTATCCTTGCTGTGAACTCAATTATGCAAACAGCCACCACTGGCAAGTAAGTGAGTACCCAATGAACCCACTGTAAGCAACAGAAGGACTTGGTCTTTACAGATGACTTTAATTTCACACAGCCGACATCAACTTCAGCAATCGACAGGACTAACCATTCACAGACATCAAGATGGTGAGGATTAATACTACAAATCATAGTGCTGACAAATTCAGAGCACATTTCCTGGAGGAAGCAGAGCCTTTCATGATCTCCTTCATCTCCCCCACTGACAATTCAGCTGTCCTGCTCTGCACCAATGACAATTTGCACCTTTGATGAAAATATTACTGCTAGAACTCACAAGGCCAAAGTGACAATCATTACCCTGAGGAAAATCTGGAGTTTTACATGAATATCACTTCAGCTAAAGTCAGGCTTCTCTAGTGTTGTGTGAGCGATTCTCTATGGCTTAAAGAATAATGAAGGCAGGTATTAAAAGACTACACATACAGTATACACATGTCAGACTACACATATTTTCATATATCTCCGATATGATGAACTCAATTTGACTCAAAAAACGATGAACAAAATTTGCCTATGTGCAACCCTGACCTGTGGGAGACAACAAATCAAGAACCTGTGCAATTCTTAGAAAACAGAGATTAAGAGACTCCACACCAAAAAAGCCGCCTTCTATTATGAGGCAGGGAGTATCCTGAGCTCATGATCAAACCAGGGACCCAGGAGCTGTGAGGCAGCAATGCTACTGAACATGTAGAAAAACGAATTTATTACTAATTATAACACTCCGGTCCACTAATTAGATTGGTCGAGCGGTGTTACAAGAGTGCTTATATTTAGTATAATCACACTGTTTCACTGTTTGAATCCACTCCGCTCGTCACGTAAATTTCCACTTCCTCATTTGAAACGAGTTAGTGACATAATCAGTGGACACTGCAAACGATACATTTTTCATGAATTTAAATTTTTACTTAAAATATGACAACTTGTCAGATGAGGATGAAAAGGAAGAAGGGAAGCCAATTTCATTGGAAGCACCTTTAACAGGAATGTACAAATTATTGTGAGCTAGCTAGCCTACGTGCTATAAAGTGAGCGTTGCGTTTTTGGGATAAACAACATTTAGTTATGCCACTCAGCCAAGCCAAATCACATCCATGTTGATATTTAGTATAAAAACACTCTTACTCGTGCAATATTGCTTTAACACAGCGAACGTAAATAACAAATGATTTAACTGGTTACACCAAAGTTCATAACAGTACTGTAGCTTTTGGTTTTACAGAAACACTGTCAAGCTCCAAAGTGAAATCAACAACTTTACTGGAGGCACACTTAGAAGAAATGGTGGCCTTCTGGAGATGTGGCATGCACACAGAAGCAACAGGAATTGAACAGTTCTGGAAAGTACTTGATCAGACTGCCCGAGAGCAATGACGAAACAGAGCAAATGTTCCAGCAAGAGTAATAATTTTCATTGCGCAAAAATTGTAAAAGTAGACAGCAAAGCAGCTGTTTATGGGCTGTTGATCCAGGACCTGTAAAAGGTTGCTTGGTTTTTTACTACGCTTCAGAGTGGAGGATTAATAACATGATAATATTTACACTGCACCATGATGAGCACCCTGCCCAAGGCGATCCAGAGCACAGACGCTTGATTGAAGAAAGCCAGGTTGGGCCATATTTAGAATGCAGGAGGAGGCTCAAACATGGGGTGAGAGGTAATATTCAAAGAGAAATTGTGCAGAAAATATTTAGCATCTTATGTGTGCTGGGTCCTTTGTTTTTCTTGTCTTCGTTTTCATATTGCCATGCTAAAGCAGAACACGTATATGCACTGCATCTCTGAGGTGATAGCTGGGTCAGATCTCAAAGAGTGAATGGTTTCTTAGCACTACAAACTGTTTGGCTTTCATTTATTGATGTGGACTAAGCTTTAGATTGCATGTGGAGTACACTATGTGACTATGTGTTTAGAGCTGCTTCTTACATAATGTCTCTGGTTGCTGCAACACTCTGTGTGAGAAGGGTTCTGCGGTCCTTCAAGACCTGATGCTGTATTTGGGTCTCATTAAAAAGGCTGTATATTACACAAACACAGACTCAGGTTAAATATTTGTCCTGTTAATATGCTGGGCATAATTGCAATGAAGCCAAATTAGTTTCTTAGTGTCTCTGACTTCATCAGGCATACTTGGACAGAAGACAAGCTCAAGAAGAATGCTAGGTCAGTTACTAAATCTCTTTAAGGTTGTTTAGTTTTCTGCAACAATAGAACAATCCAAAACATGCAAAATCAACAGAAAAATATTCTGGAAAGAATACTGATCATGCCACGACGTTCTAAGTCTCCAGGCATGATTTGACCTGAGCACATCTAAAAGTTGTTCAGAAGAAGCAAAAGTTACAAAAGTGACGCATGGACACAAGTTACAGCATTTGAGAATTTGTAGTTCAACAGAACATTTATATGCACACATAATTGTCTGTTCAGCAATTTGAGTAAGTTAACAATTTCCTCCTGTGCAATAATAGTTCTCATGCTGCTCAGCTGTTCAAAAGGTCAATAACTAGATAACATAACATTAGATGGTCAAAGGACAATGGTCAGACTCGTTCAAGCTGACAGAAAGGATACTGTAACTCAAATAACCACAACCATGGTGAGCAGAAAAGCATCTCAGATAGTATAACATAACACAACAAACCTTGAGGCAGATGGGCTACAAAAGTAGAAGCCTATGTCAGATTCCAAGACAGCCAAGAACAGGAATCTGAGACTACAGCAGGCACAGGCTCACCAAAACTGGACAGCTGGAAATTGGAAAAATGTCGCCTGGTCATTTTCCAATCTTCAATCACCCAGATTCTGAAAAGCTCAAACAAGCCAGTCTGGCACCAAGAACCATTGACCAAAGTCATTGAGATCACATTTTTCCTATTCTGATGTTGATGTGAGCATTATCAGAAGCTCCTGACCTGTAATGCTGCCACATGATTGCTTGATACAATTGCAGGTGTTTCTATTAAAGTGGCTGGTGAGTGCATCTCCATTGACATTTAGTTCATTTGATTGCAAACCCATCATATCAAATTCACATCCCAACTAGTAACGTGATTTTTCACCTTGCAACCAATCTCCCTTCAGTGTTACTGTAATGAAGCTTTTTAGTCTAAGCTGGATCAATAGGTTGACTTGGCAAGTGGTTTATAGGCATGGATAGACGCTTGGCCAAGTATTTTTCATCCACATTGATTGCACTGACAAACCGTAAAAGATCTATTACAGTTCTAATGGAGCCTCAGCCTCTGATGGATGTCACCCTATGACCACAGGGCATCTCTGAGCTCTTTCTCTGTCCTACAATCAATACCAGACCAATGCAAAGTGTAAGTGTAGTGCAAGCTAATTACTAAGCCGCCCAAACAACAGCACCTCAGTTAGGACCCCTAAACAGTGCAAAATTTCAATTACAAATAAGTATAATATAATTCTGTAGTTACTGTTAGTATATTGCAGCAGTGTGGTAATCTCATGCAATACTGCCACCCATTGGAAAACAGTGAAACTGCATTGAATTGTGCTGAGTGTATAGTTGAACTATGTCAAATTCATGAAATATGAATAAAAAGCTGAAATGTATAATTAAAAATAAAAGAAGGAAAAAGAGGTGCAATTTCATTATCTCAAATGAGGAGTGCTCTAAGGACACACAGATTTCCGATGCAGATATCGAATCAGTACGAATATCATGTTTTACCCCAAGATAGAAAGCATGCTTTATTGGGGAAGCTGTGGAAGTCAGGAAACTGGACACTGTCTTAGTAACAAGGCATTTCTGGGAAGAGATACATAAAGTATTAAAATAGATCTTCAGTATCAAAATGTCTTTTTTAACTTTTGCACATTGTATATAGGGAATGTATAATTGGAATAGTAGTCAAATCAAGTGGCTTTATTGTAATTTCAACCATATACAGCTGGTACAGTACACAGTGAAACCAAACAATGTTCCTCCCGCACCATGGTGCTACATAAAACAATACACAAACTGCATGAGATGACACAGAACTAAATAAGACCTACACATTTCAACAAACTCAACAGAAAAAACTATTCTGGAAAGAGGTTTTGCCAGGACTTCCTAATTCTCCAGGTACGATTTTAACTTTGAGCAGACCCAAAAGATGTTCAGAAGAAAGAAAAGAGGTTATTTGAGGATATTTATATCACACTAAAATGGAGGGTTGCAAACCACTGAAGAGATATCATGAATTATTTACAAAGTATTTCACAACTGTTGTTATGATAATGAGGGAACATCTGTGAAACCTAACACAGGGTTTTCCTAATGGTAAACTTTTGCACTCAACTGTGCATACATATTGCATGAAATAGATTTTATTTATTTTCATCTCTTTGCTATTATCTGGAACTTCACTGTGGCAATATAATTAGGAGATAATTGTACAACAGAAAAATTAGATATGCATACATAAAATGATACCACACAGAGTAGAAAGACACAGAAGTCTGTGTATCGAGTACTACAATGCCCAAGAGCAAAGCATGTGCTGTAACCTGCCCAGTGCATACTGCTCTACTTATAATCCCACCAGGCAATGATGTGTGTTATTATGGGCTCAGAAGACTCCCACTCTCACGGCAGATACAAAATGCTTGCTCTGCCCTTATATAAAGTAACTATAATGAAAGTAGTTTAACCACATATCCCAATATTACCTTAAACAGGGAAACTATAAAAAAGACTGACTTCCATGCACAAGGCTTCATTGTTGACAACAGGAAGAGTTCACAAAACTTCTTCTGTCTACTGGTTCATAGAACTCTCACAGTCACTCTTTATTCATCCAAGTTTACTGTTCATTAATTAATTCATTCATTAATTTCAGTCATTTAATAGCTTCCAATTCGGCAATAACAGGTTTCATTCTGCTCAGTGGGTCAAAAGGTCAATATTAGAAAATAACGAGGAACAGAGTATTGTTAAAAAAATGCCACTAATTATAACTTTTTAAATTGTTACAGTTAGGGTCACATAAGTTTACATACACCATGCAGAATCTGCCAAATGTTTACAATGTAAAAATATATATATGAGGGATCATAAAAATTGCATTTTGTTTTATTTAGTACTGCCCTGAATAAGCTATTTCATATAACACATGTTCACATATAGTCCACAAGACAAAATAATAACTGAATTCACACAAATGAACCAGTTGAAAAGTTTACTTATACTTGATTCTTAATCCTGTGTGTTGTTACCTGGATGATCAACGACCGTGTTTATGTTTTGTGATAGTTGTTCATGAGTTCCATGTTTGTCCTGAGCAGTTAAACTACCCACTGTTGTTCAGAAAAATCCTCCAGGTCCTGCACATTCTTTGCTTTTCCAGCATCTTCTGCATATTTGACCCCTTTCCAACAGTGGCAATATGATTTTGAGATCTATCTTTTCACATAGGAAAACTGAGGGATTCATACACAACTATTACAAAAGGTGCAAACATTCACTGGTTCTCAAGAAGTCAACACAATACATTAAAGGCCAAGGGGTGTAAACTTTTGAACAAGATGATTGGTGTAAATTGTTATTATTTTGTCTTCTGGGGAATGTGTAAATATCTTATGTAGCAGTAAGGGCAGTACTAAATGACAAAAGTAAGATCTTTAAACAAAATAATAACAATCTATTTTTCTTTTTATGATAAATTATCTACAGTACTACAGTTTTTTATATTGAGTGTTATATTGTTTCACTCTTTTCAAATGATAAGTAATATGGATTTGTTGCATGTGGTAAGCTATGGTATACAGTTATTGCTTGATTAAGAGGAAAACTACGCTCGCCCGGCTATACTTTATCATGCCAACATGTCATAAAGCCACATTTTTAACTATGAGTGGGCTTTCGAGACTTAGGCTCCAGACATTTCTGTGCAGCTCTGAACAATGTGTACAGTTCATTTTAATAATACAGTACCCCCACTTTTAAAAAATTCATTGCATCTCAGCAACCCAATGACATATCATGTATACTGTAGTAAAGGTTCCACTGTCAGGGCATTTCCACAAGACCTGCTCTGGCATATCCTACTGAGCACAAGGTTTCTGTTGAGCAAAGTCAATGTACAGTGAGAGAAAGCCAAGTCAGTGGTGTGATTGACAACATGGATATGTGCATAAAAAGACAGTTAGAAAGAGGCTGAGGCTTTCTCTCGTGACCTACTTCAGCTTACTGTAGTAGGCCTGTTAATAATGTTAGTGAAACATAAATGGTGATGAAACTGTAATGAAATTATAAAACTATGTTAGCATCCTAAGCAGCTAATGAAAAGAAGGGGAAAATGGAGGCAGTTGACTGATAAATGTCACGTCACTGCCCTGCAGTATTAGCAAACCTCTCATCTACAGCGCCCTCCACTAATATTGGCACCCTTGGTAAATATGAGCCAAGAAGGCTATAAAAAATTGTCTTTATTGTTTAACCTTTTGATCTTTTGTTAAAAAAAGATCACAAAAATACTCTGCTCTTATGGATATCAAACAATTGCAAACAACACAGGTTTATCCAAAAAAAATATTTATAAAATATAGGTGTGCAACAATTATTGGCATTGGAATTCATATGAGAAAAATATATTTGAAGTATATTCTCATTGGTACTTTACATTTTTTTAAGTACACATGGGTGACTAAGAACAGGAAATTGTTCAACTATGACTTCCTGTTTCACAGGGATATAAATATGAGGTAACACATAGGCCAAATTCCCTTAGTCATTCGTCACAATGAGTAAGACCAAGGAATATAGCTGTGATGTGCAGCAAAAGGTTGTTGAGCTTCACAAAATGGGAAGTGGCTATAAGAAAATAGCAAAAGCATTGAAAATGCCTATTTCCACCATCAGGGCAATAATTAAGAAGTTCCAGTCAAATGGAAATGTTATGAATCAACCTGGAAGAGGATGCATGTCTACACTGTCTCAGTGCACTGTGAAGAGGATGGCTCGAGTGGCATAAAAGTGGCCAGATCACAGCTGGAGAATTGCAGAAGTTAGTTGTGTCTTGGGGTCAGAAAGCCTCCAAAGCTACAATCCAAAGTCCCCTACATCACCACAAATTGTTTGGAAAGGTTTTTTTTTTTTTTTAAAAAAAAAAAAAAAGCCTCTACTCTCATCCAAAATCAAACTCAAGCGTCTTCAGTTTGCCAGACACTACTGGAACTTCTAATGAGATCGGGTTATATGGTCAGATGAAACCAAAATAGAGCTTTTTGGCAATAAACACCAGAGGTGGTTTTGGTGCACACAGAGAGGTAGCCAGATGGAAAAGTACCTCATGCCATGGTTGAATATGGTGGTGGCTCTTTAATGTTTTGGGGCTGTTTTTCTGCCAGAGGACCTGGACATTTTGCTAGGATACATGGCATTATGGACTCTATCAAATATCAACAGATATTAAATGAAACCTGACTGCCAGAATGTACATCAAAATCAACAAAAAAATGGTTTACTGACCACAAAATCAAGGGCCTGCCATCGCCATCCCAGTCCCCTGACTTGAAATCCATAGAAAACCTGTGTGGTGAAATGAAGAGGAGAGTCCACCAGCATGGACCTCAAAATTTTAAGGATCTGGAGAGATTCTGTTTGGAGGAATAGTCTCAGATCCCTTTTTTACCATGTATTCTCAAACCTCATCAGGCGTTTGAGGAGAAGACTCAGAGCTGTTATCTTGGCAAAGGGAGGTAACACAAAGTATTGACTAAAAGGGTGCCAATAATTGTTGCACATCTATATTTAACAAAGATATTTTTTTGATAAACCTGTGTTTGCAATTGCTTAATATCCATGAGAGCAGAGAATTTTTGTGAATGTTTTGAACAAAAGATCAAAACATTAAACAATAAAGACAATTTTTCACAAATTGTCTTCTTTGCTCATATTTACCAAGGATGCCAATATTAGTGGAGGATCCTGTATATCCAGATATAATATAATAGTCATTGGAAAGTGCTAGATACTATATAACACAACTCACCTTTTCTTTTATATATATATATATATATATATATATATATATATATATATATATATATATATATATATATATTTATTTATTTTATTCATTCCTTTATTCTTCTAGATCAGGGGTTACTAACTGGCAGTGGGATTCATTTCAGAGTCCTCTATGTCAGAGTCCATGGTTAAAAGTGTTCATGTGAAACATCCATGTAAAACAAGACATAACCATTTTGAACTGTCTTATTATAGCCACAAACTTTAAAAAGTAACTGTTGTTACCATTCACTAATGTTGGTTGCTTATCTAGACCTTTGTAAATAAGGAATTTTATGTCGCTGGACCCTCATAAATTTTATATCATCAATGTGGCCTGTACATTACGGCTCACTGAACACATCAGGGTGCAGTATCACATGGGCAATCCAGCCGAGAGAGATCGTCTAGATATTAAAAGTCTGCTTATCTTAGTGCCTTCTTATAAGACAGACTCCAGATGCTACTTGTGGAAACCTTCACATACATACTCATTGTTATTTAGTACTGCGGCTGCTGGACTGCTTAAACCAATTTCATCCTATTTGATTCAGACTCTTGCTGCATGAGCTGAGCTGGATGCTTCGAGATATGTGTGTGGAAAGTTAAGTACAAGTCACAGCAGCAGATGAGATATCACTCTGTGCATGATGCCTGATCTGGGATGATTAGCTGCTAATGGCAAAAGTTCAGTTTTACAGTTAAGGCTAGTTCACACTACACGACTTTCAGTGTTGGCAGATATCTGTGCTGTTCACAATACACGACTTCCTGTCTTGTAATCGTGAGTCTTGAAGTCGTTGTAGTGTTCACACTACGTGATTGCTCAGTGACAGGGGGTCACACGCTACATGATCTGACAACGACTCTGCCACCGACGACTCTATCTGGTGTCCAAACTACGTTTTGTCATGGAAAACACACGCAAGAAGTGACACGGTTATATGCCAATAGCAGCCAATAACTTTTAAACACTTAATTAAATGGACTACTTCAGGGTTGCAAGTTTACTATCAGGTCTAACATTCAATAGAAAGTTATACACTTATGCAGGTGATTGCATTTAAATGGGTTTGTAATAGTGACATCACAACCACAAGGAATCTGAACTAGACTATCCATACACATTTAATTTGAATAGCCAGTTAGGGACCAATACTTTTAAAAACATAAGGTTTCTTGCTTATTACGTTAAACCTTAAGTATATTAGGTGGATAACTAATATGGCTTCAGGATACTCTGCAAATGTAAATGTGTTCTCTGAGTTACATTTCAACAGTGTGTGTCTTCCTTGTTTACTCTGATTCTCCACAGAAAAATCAATGTTGGCATTTGCACACTGTCTACCTAATTTAAAGACATTTTCTGCAAATCTGAGAATATGAGCTTTACTTTGGAGAGCCAGGTGCTGACAGGTTAAACACAGACCGTCTGACACAGAAACAGACAAGTAAACATTGCTGATGGTAGTAACAGTCTGACTCCATGAAGGATGAATGTCTTACCCAATGTTCACACTAGCAAGCGAGAAAGCCACAGACGACCATTCCAAGAAGACGTGATTTCAGCGACAGCAGCAAGCGGCAAGTGACAGCGTGACAAAGCGTTACTGTGGCAAAGCGACAGCTCAAATGACATTTTCTCAAGTCTATGCAAATTAGGTGACAAATCTGAATGATTCCTTGGACCAATCTTAGGGTGCATGTGGTATGATGTTTTTTCAGGTCCCCACTCACAGCTTACAGCCAACAAGTAGTTCCCTATTACTGTCTGACTTGCAAAATGGAAGAAGCGTATATTTTAAAAAATTCTCATTAAATTAACAGAGACATTAAATAGGAAAAAAAAGCTTGAAAGAAAGTAGCAGAGATCAGTGGTGTCTATGGTGGGTGTACAGTATGTAGCTAGTACAGATAGCTTGCTTTGCTCATCTGCTAACAAAGCTAACAAACATCCATCCATCTTCCACACTGCTTTGCTCACACAAGGTTGGGGGGGGGGGGACCTGAAGCCTATTCCAGGGAACTTGGGGCACAGCCAGGAGAGATCCTGGACAGAGTGCCAACCAATCACAGGGTACAATCACACAAACATTCACACACTACGGACATTTTGAAAAAGCCAAACAGCCTACAACGCATGTCTTTGGACTGGTTGAGGAAACTGGAGTACGGTAGGAAACCCATGAAGCACAAGGAGAACATACAAACTCTGCACACATAAAGCAGAGGCAGGATCCATTCCCCAGACCCTGAAGGTGCAAGGCAAGCATGCTAACCGCTAAGCCACTATACCCTGTCTAACAAACATGCTTGCAAACATATCCATTCATCCATCCATTCATCTTCTATACCTCTTAATCCTTTTCAGGATCACGGGGAAACCTGGAGCCTATCCCAGGGAGCATCGGGCACAAGGAAGTGTACACCCTGGACAGGGTGTCAATCCATCGCAGGGCACAATCACATACACATTCACACACCCATTCATACACTGCGGACACTTTGGACATGCCAATCAGCTTACCTTGCATGTCTTTGGACTGGGGGAGGAAACTGGAGTACTGGTAGGAAACCCATGAAGCACAGGGAGAACATACAAACTCTGCACACATAAGGCAGAGGCGGGATCCATTCCCTAGACCCTGAAGGTGCAAGGCAAGAATGCTAACCGCAAAGCCACTGTACCCTGTCTAACAAACATGCTTGCAAACATATCATTTATGTTAAACCAGTTAATTCTAGGCTGCAGATTTTAGCTACTAACATTTGTCATCTGATCCTTGTACAGTGCATGCTTTGTAACAGTAACGGTCACTACATACAACCTACAAGCGCTACAGGTGACTTGTTTCCTGCTAGTGTGAATATGACTGTTTCATGTCAATAAAGTAATTAGAAATATAGCAAAAACAGTCCTTTACATTTTATTGTGAATTCCATTGCCTAAAGCTCATTTAATTAAAAAAGAAATGTGTATAAAGAAATGTGTCGTTGGGTCATATTATTAGGTGACAATAATACTAGCAAGTATTTGGCAGATGATAAGGAAGCTGCATTTCTTCGTTTTATCAAACAGATCATATCATCCCACTTGGCTCTGCTGCATTTGATCCCAGCTTGAACCCAATGATCTCCACGCAGCCAGCCTGCTGATTTATTCATATTTTTTTCCTCTCAGTGTATTACCTATGTATCTCCTTATACCATGCTGTGCAATACACTGTGTCCTAGATTCAGTTTATGTTCCCTTGATTACCTTATTTTCAACTGCAGATGGATTACTTGCACACTCAGTATTTGGTTAATGGATAAGAACATTTCTCACTGAGCAGTACTGATGAGGGAACGTTAAATGCTCTTCCTATTACTTTTTATTATGTTTATTATTTTTAATTTGCTTTTATGTTAATCTATGTGTTATTAAATATATCGCCTGGAGATTATTCCACACTGCAGAATTGCCCCAACGTGCCTGAGGGATCTCTGCTTACGCATAATGTTCCCATATATTCAAATATTCTCCATAAACATAACACACAAGAAAGCATTATCATAAAAGAAAATATCCTGACATTTAATGAAACGCTTTCCTTTAAATAAAGTGGTGTACATCAAGTCAAGGCAAATCAAGCAGGCTTCTATTGGTATCATATACATATAGGCGTATACAGTGGAAGAAAATGTGCAACATACAGCAATACAGGAGCATGGCACAAAGGGCTAAAGGGCACATGTGTGACAGAGTAAGACATATACAAATACAATAAATAAGGCAGTGTATCACAATACAATAAATACACAGAACAAATACACTGGACAACACCCTACATAGGATATGATGAGCATTATAAGTAGAATTAAATAGCAGCATATGAATGCGCTACTTTCGAAATGTACAAAATATCAGAATGTAATCTGTAAAGCTATAAAGAAGTTATTAATAAAACAGATAATATTTGATAAAAAATAGTTGGCAACAAATTTTATTATCGGCTAGCTGGACTGTGTTATGAAGCATGCTGTGTTAAGAACACATTTGATTACAGTCAGTCCGTACAGTCAGTACAGTCATTTTTCCACCAGAAAACTACTTGAATTGGCAAAATTGCAATTGCATGAAATCGTTTGACAAGGACTTTCACAGTGATGTTTGATGGTAAATGAGACCTTTTAGCTTAAGCACTACAAAGAATATTTTTATGTACATATTTTTGGTATGTAATCCATTTTTAAAACAATCCAACAAATCGATGAATCCCCCAAATTTGCTAGATTATTAATATAATCTATTGAATGCTATTACAATCTATTATTAAAATAATCATTAGTTGCAGCCCTAGTAAATTCTAATGTAGCAGCATATACTGTAGACGTAACATCTATAGGGACTTAAGTACAGCCCAGAAGATGATATGGGGTATAAAGTGTGATTAGTAGCAATGTTCATCGAAAAGTGAGGCTGATTGCCTTAGGGAAAGAAGTTGTGGAGTCTGGGAATAGTGACCCAGATGCTCTGGAATCTTCTGCTAGAAGTGATAAAATGTAGGACGATTTGGAAGATCAGCAATTTAAAACCACAAATAAAATTTTAAAAAAAAACAGGGGGAAATATCAGCTGTATTTTACAGTCAAATATTAAATTTGATCTAATTGATCTAAATGAAGTATCCTTAATAGTACAATACTAAATTCAATTTCACAGCTGATACATTCCCTGTAAAACTTATCTGAATTTTCAGTAGTGTTTACTCTGTAACCAATGTTCTAGGAGAAACCAAACAGATTCATTTTTGGCATTTTTTTCTCCACTTTACATATAAATTACAATGAAACTAAGTCATTAGTATTCAAATGTAAGGTACAGTCTATGTGCTTTAGACATAAATATAAATGAGTATACAGCTCACATGAATATTGTTTCACCTCAATAAACTCACAAGAAATTAAATACAAATGTCAAAGTTTTAACAGAATTAGTCAGGTCACATTTATGAAGTCAGTAAATAAGTGGGTTTGGAGGAAGTATATGATATTTTAGCATGACAGACCTGATAAATGATTAAGGGTTCTTTGGGTTTTTTTTTTTTTTTTTTTTTGCAGACTGCAAATGTATCCAATGACAGCCTTAACAATGGAAAAGCTTAGGAGTTTATTAGCTATCAAGTTTTATTAGTGGCAATTCTGCTACATATTTTATCTCATCGATAAAAATTATTGAGCAGTATATGTCAAGGTAATTGATGGCCTGTAGTGCAGGTTCATTCAGTGTCATAGCTCTTTATGTGTTTCAGATGCAGTATATTCAGATATTTGATTATTATGAATAATGTACTAAAGCAAGTGAA
Organism: Ictalurus furcatus; assembly: GCF_023375685.1. Taxonomy (NCBI): domain Eukaryota; kingdom Metazoa; phylum Chordata; class Actinopteri; order Siluriformes; family Ictaluridae; genus Ictalurus; species Ictalurus furcatus. Next base: position 16,907,813 of record NC_071269.1, on the reverse strand, counting down.
ACAAACTTATTGCATAGAAGAGATTTTTCAAATAGGTCTGATTCTTGATTCTTGATGAAATACATTATATGCTGACTGACTATAGCACTCATATGTGGTTGTTAAACATATCATTCCAGATTTACTCCCCCTTTGCTGCTACAACAACCTCCACTCTTCTGGGAAGGCTTTTCACTAGCTTTTTGGAACGTGGGGATTTGTGCTTATCCTTTAGTGAGGTCAGGCACTGATGTCGGTGAGGTCTAAGGTGCAGTCATCTTAAAAGTGTTCAGTGGGGTTCTGGGCTCTCTGAAGACCAATCAAGTTCTTCCACTTCAACCTTGACAAACCATGTCTTCATGGAGCTCGTTTTGTGCACAGGGACGTTGTCATGCTGGAACAGATTTGGGCCCCTTAGTTTCATTGAAGGGAAATCGTAATGCTACAGCATACAAAGACATCCTGTACAATTGTGTGCTTCCAACTTTGTGGCAACAGTTTGGGGAAGAACCACATATGGGTGTGATGGTCAGGTGTCCACATACGTTTGTCCATATCGTGTAAGGATGATCTTTTTTTTTGTTGTGTTTCGAATTTAATATCATGCTTGTCACTTAAAATTTTCTAACCAATTTTGTAATGAATAATATCTATTTTCATTAAATTTTACATGACTTTAGCAGACGGTGGGAGCTACATTTTCACAGCAGATTTTTTTAAATTAATATTTTATTACTGAATTATTGCCATAATCTGTCCTGAGTAGTCTAAATCTTGTGCTAAAATACTGTAGACTATCTAACAGTAACTCAAAATTCACTTGTGGGCAAAAATCGATTGTAATAAACACACTATATCCATAATGTGTCACTGATCATTTAAACATTTAGTCATCAGTTTGTCAGTAATTGGAAATTTAAGATAATATATTAGAGCTGTAAGGATAAAATCCTCTTATGATTTGATTTGAATCACAGTACCAGCTTCGCAATTTGATTCGATTTGATTGACAGAATATTTTGAACAAAAATTTAATGAAGAAAAATTATGACTGAAAAGTCATTTTGATTTCTGAATCATACAATGCAAAACAACGTGCATTTTTTTTGACAGTATAAAACTAAATAAATAAAAAATGCCTATAAACAGAGGTTTATTATTGTAAACAAAATGTACTCCAGGTTCACTTTATCTTAAAAATAAATAAACAAATATATGAATTCTCCCAAAAATTCCATTGAATAAACTAAGACTCTGACCTGGACTCTGATTGAAAGATAATGAGCTCCCAAGTTGGCTAAAACACCAATCTTCCACAGCCTGTCGATTGCAGTGGTGTGGAGCTGTTGTCGTTTGAAAGCTACTAATGAACTCATTTTATTGGGTATGATATGGTTGTGTAACCATATAACCTATAATGCGTTGGTCATTGAGATCCAGAGCTATAGGTCACTTTACAAGTACAGATGATTCCCGGTAAATGAGCAGGCCTTCTACAAAGCATATAGCATGTCCTCTATATATTTTAACTTTATAGGTTGCGCAAATTGAGACCTCTGGTGTTCAAACAGTACAATTGCATTAGATGCATAATCAGTAGACTGCATATTTCCATGATACACATCGTCACATTTTTGCATTGTGACGCATCATATCACAGTGCATTGTTACACCCCTATTCTATATGTAAAGGATAATCCATGGCTAGGTGTGCATTACATGATTTGAATGTATGATGTGGAGAACCACAGGACGCAAAGCGGAGTGATCTGCTTATACCATGGTTACTTGCCAGCATTAACAAGCTAAAGCTGTCAGTGATGTTTGCAGTGCAAAATTTGACTGAAAGGATAAAAATAGCGGTTAATTTTCATTTGTTATTTTATATAGGCCATGGGTCATATCATGCCCACTCTAAATCATATACAGAGATAAAGTAGTGCGGTAAGATTGCATTTATTTGAATGAATTATAATAAATAGCTATGAGAGAGAGATAGATAGATAGAGAGAGAGAGATTGTGCGTGTGTGAATGATCTGCATCTGTGCTGCGTCTCGACTAATAATGTAGCTGTGAGTTAAACTGCTATATGCAACTGTAATGTTACTATGTTATAGTAACATACATCACTATGTACTGTATGTTACTATGGTTACAGTTGTTTAAAGGCAGCGCATTAATTTAAAACGGTGATTAAACTGACTGGAACTACTTGTGCATTATATGGTTTGAGCAAACAACTTCCAGCCAATCAGAATCGAGTATTCAGACAGACCATGGTTCCAATAATATTAAACATTTGTTTAGGGCCAATTTGTTCTTTCTCACCGCAAATATATATTTAGGTAATTTAAAAAGTCAATCACAATCCATATTTCCGGTGTTGTTTTTCCCCTTTCTCTTCTAGCCACTTGATTTTCTAGAGATCCCATTTATTTGCTATCCACAGAGGCCTCTTGGGTGCTTGTTCAGTCCCTTGTCATTTCAAAACTGGATTACTGCAACTCGCTCCTGGCAGGTCTGCCTTTGAGCTCCATTCGACCTCTGAAACTGATCCCGAATGCAGCTGCACGACTTGTTTTCAACCTTCCTAAGTTCTCCTACAGCACCCCATTGCTATGCATCCTCCACTGGCTTCCTGTAGCTGTCCACATCAGATTTAAAACACTTGCTTGCCAAAGAAGCCAAAAATGGATCAGCACCCACTTACCTCAAACCACTTATCACACCTTGCACTACACCATCCTCCCTCCAATCGTCTAGCGCTGCTCGACTGGTCCCAGCAACTCTCAGGGCACAAGGAAGGCATGCATCAAGACTCTTCTCTGTTCTAACACCTAAGTGGTGGAATGAACTTCCCCGAGAACAGCTGAGTCACTAAAGACCACCACTTCCTGAAGTATTTACATTAGAACTCAAAAATTGGACAAATTGTTGTGTGTGCGCTTTTCTTACAATATTACCTCCCCAACAGTTTTTAGACTGATGATATTCTTAGTTCGTGACCTAGTGATCCAGTATCAGGATGTATTAACTGATAGAGACTTCAAAGCACTTCTGTAAGTCGCTCTGGATAAGGGTGTCTGTCAAATGCCATAAATGAAACGTAAATGTCTTCTGTACCCGAGTCACTGTGCCTCAGGTCTATGAATAAACCTAGAATCTATTTGGCTATTAATACTATTCATATATTTGCAGAGGGCATGAATGAGCAGATGCCATTATAGAGATTATTTTGCATTGGTAAGAATAATGCTCTTCTTCTATTATTTTCTGGCTCTCTTGACGGTCACGTCACTCTCTGTTCTAATCACTCATGACCTCAACCATATAGCTAAAGCTGAGCTTGGCTTCTGTAAACAGCAGCACAATAATAGACATGTTTAACCCTCTAATCATAAAGGCAACAGACCTAGCAATAAAAAAAGAGAAAAACAACATTTAGAGGTCTGGAACCTGAGTAGCATTTGCATACAAGTGAGCATTAGTAGCTTGGTGTTGTAATTGTGCCCCCCCCCCCCCCCGATTATTTTTTAGATTGGACAGTAATCTAAAGGCAACTGTGTAATCGTTTAAACGTTGTACATATGATGCCAGTGTCCAGTGGAAATTAAAACACTATCTGTCAGCTACAGTGCAGAGAGAAGTTTGTGAAAGGACACATCGGTCATATTGAAGTATGGCTTCCAGCAGGCTCTAAATCAGGACAGCCGTCTTAACAACGGCCTTGTATATTTACACTGAATTCTCATGGCACGAAGAGGGGACATTGGAGGATGTAGTCCACTTAAATATATCCTTATGTCCACCCAGATACATCATAATAAATTTGCAACATTGGCAGACATTAGGAAACAAGGACATCCTTATTTTAAAGAGGTCTATGTTTTACAGTCCTATACTCTAAAAAATAATTCAACAATTTAGTAGATTTTACTAAAATATTTATATTTTAATAAACAAACAAATATGTATATTTTTATTATATTTGCACGAAAAAAAACTTTTAATAAATCTAACTTTGATTTTAATTATGATCTTAAAATTACTCAATAATTTAATGTAAACATAAAATAATTCCAAATGATTAGATTATAATATTGTTGCTCTTGTTGTTTAGAAGAAAAATACTCAAGACTGGTGGCTGTGTCATTTTCTTATCAGATAATCAGAGTTACTAAATGATAAAAATGGTCATCTGGAGATATTCAGAGTTAAATTCCAAATCAAAAAGCATGCTAAGTAAATATTTCTGAAGCAATTCTGATATTCTTGTGATAGAAAAAGGTTGCACTTACCCTCAACCTGAAAAATGGCTTCAGGCTTGAGTACTAAGAATTGGAGTTCAGTTGGGTTTCATCAGCGTTGCATCTGTGGAGTGTTTATTAATGACTTTCATATCTTCTTGTGTATAAGGAACCTATTGTTTGTGTGTCGTGTCCTGTGTCACTTTGTGCACGTGCACGCATTTGACGGTCTTTCATTATACAACTGAAAAGAGGAAATGAGATTCTCGACTTTGCCAGACAAATTTATTGAACTATTTACCTGTTTTTTTCCAATGAAAATTATGCAGTACATCTGGACAAATCTAGTACAAATCGTTTTAGGTGGGGAAAATCACCCTTTTTTTTTATTGCTTTACATATGCTGAATAAATTTTATACAATTAAGGTGATATTACACAATTAAACATTACGTGTAATTTAATCAACAATACGATTTGTAAGAATGTGCTGTCTAAAATGTTCTAAAATCTTTTAACATATGTATTTTGCTCATGGCTTTGAATGCTAAAAAACTTTCATCAGTAATGAATAACTTTGTGTCTTAATTTTTCATGGCGGGTCCCATTCAATAAATGTCAACAAACAGTGTCAATGAAACTGTAGAGCAAAGAGACATTTCAAGCCACTTATCTGAAGTGCTCGACGAGTGCTATCAACACTCACACTTACTTTTGGCAGCTCAACAGAAATGTGTTAAAATTCATTCTGTGCTCTAAAGAGCACTCTGGCAGACATGGATCATGTTGCACCGGCTTCAAACTTAAATGGTTCAATTTGAGAAGAATTAATCAGGAAGTTTTGCAGTAACTAAGAAAAGCACACACAACAAAATGTAGTCAGTCATGCATCATTATGGATTTTTGACAGTTTAGCCCTCTGTATTGATTTCTTTCGCTATAAAGTGAAGACTTACACAGCACTGTTTGTAATGCTGATGCATTGTTATTGGGAATAGTGCAAGCAAACAGTTGTTTCATTTAAGTTAGACCAAGAACATTTGCAGTGTAATTTATTAATATATTTCAGGCATGGAAAGAATATCAGTCGTACCTTGCTTTCCTGGAAAAGCAGAAAACCATAGAAACAGACCACTAATGACAGGCAGAAGTTGGGCTCACCTCAAAACTAACAGGCACCATTACCATGAAAGCTGCTGTATTAGGTGTGCAGGTCATAAGATTCACACAGAGGTTTCGGGACGTCCTGACACATCTAGGTCCCACTAGACCTACAGCAGCCAATTAGCAGTGGTCCACAGGCTAGCCATGATACGGAAGCACAGAAGGTTTTCTCAAGAATGGACCTGTATTGTATTCAATGGTCAGCCAGACCATCCTGTTTATATACCTGTCATAACCTGAGCCCACATTCAGAAACAGGTTTAAAGTTATACAGTCATCTAGTTTTGAGCTGTGAAAAAGATAGAGTTCAAGAGATGGTTTAAAACTTTCATTAATACATTGTTAACAGTTCATATAGTTGTTTACATGATTGCAGTAAATTAGTATTAGTACAGCATTAGTACATGTTTAGTACAGGTTTAAAAATAAATAAAGGGGTGTTACGATTCACTCGTTTTCTCGATGCATTCAGTAATCAGTAATTCAGTAGTCATTGGTGCTGGTTGATTATCAATTTAAAATGCTAAAAATGGAATGCATCATGATTATTTTATGTAACTTACAATGTTTAAACTGTAGGTTATCTTAGCGAACCAGTGCGAATGGCAGGCGCCTGAGAGCCCAGCATGATATATCACCCTTGTACTGGAGTCCCTTAGGAGCTCCACTTATGCCCATGTGTAGCTGAAATTGGTCGCTCTAAAGACTGCCTTTTTGCTAGTAAAAACATTGAGAGAACTATTGTACATGCCTTGGCAAAAACCTCACCTGGTGGCTGAGTGACTCTGGAGTGACCTTGTGGTCGAACCCTTCTGGGTTTGGTAAACAAGTAACTGACCTCACAGAGTCCCATGAAGAGGAAGTTGCTGTGTGTTTTTCTGCCCAATTCACTTCCTATGGTTCTATTTGGGCCTAAGGGTCTTCCTGAGACAGGACCTAGACTTCCTGTCTAAACAGAGACTGGCCCACTTGGTGGTGGACGTCATTTGCTCCTCATTGGTATTACTTAGAAGCATTATCTGTTCCTAGATGTTCATGATAATTAATTATCATTATTGATCATGATAAATAATTAAAGTTATTAGGAAAAAGTGTTAGCAAAACCTCTTCCGCACTGTGACTGTATTGCTAAACCCCAAACTGACTTTAAGAGTGAGAGTAGCAATATTCTACAATTTAGTTCTCTTAATGAGTGTGATTTATGTGCGAGGCAGACTCTAACTTCACAACATTTGCCTCTATTTGAAGGTGTGTGCTGAACATGAAGGTTGGAAAAAGTTCTGTTTTGTTTGCTAGCCTTTGATAACCTTAGCTACTCTGATACCAAGACAAAAGGTGACACCGAAAAGTGCTGTCTTAATCAGTGAACAAGACTGCGTGTATTGTGAAGTGTGTGTGACTTTGTCTGACATGCAGTAACTAAGGTGACTGAAAGAGTGTGAGTTCAACCACAGAGAAGATTAACGATACATTTACTTAAGGTTAATAAAATAGCAGCACTGCTTTTAAAAACTTGGAGAAATGCCATATGCATTTACACAGGCTCGGAGTAAAGGTCTGAAATACGACAATATTTACGAATGTCTGTACCACTGCTTTTGCGAAATGATTTGTCCTTCTGGGCCAAACCAAATGACGATGTATTTTTTATCATCATCTGTGACAGGCTCCAAAGAGAAATGGATCAGTTTCCAAGAGGGTACTGCTGTTGTTTTTCACCAGCTATATAAATGTGACTGATAGCACAGACACAGTCCAGCTGTCCTCTACATCTCCAGTATTACTAGATTTAGCTGGTATATTAGCCTCCATGAATACAATGAGCTTCTGGTTGTGTGTGTGTTTTCTTAAAAAATAATGTTTACACAATGTTTCAAAAAATAATCAAAAGCAACATTGTCTTTGTTAACTTGATAGAATTCTTTATTTACAGTCAACTCCAAATGTATAGGCCACCATCATGAAAATGAGCAGAAATTAATATATATAAAATGATAAATGTAAATGTAAACAAGGTTTTTTTTTTAAGTTGCAGTACTGAACTTTGGCCTATCTATCGCCATCTCTGTTTGAAACATAAAACTGCAAGTTGCTAGCCGAGGTTTTTTTTTTTTTTTTTTTTTTTTTACATTGGTTGTGCTTCGGCTCTGCTCCTCTGCATTGATGAATCTGATGGTTTATATATTAGCTCCAAAACTTGATAACGGAGGTGGCGGTGGATGCGTTTTTTGTTGGAGTAGAGGTGAGTTGCTCTCTCTCAAAGCTAGCAGAAAATAAGTGCAATTTACCACAATGACCATAGCAACAACAAAAAAAACAACAAATGAAAGACAAAAAAAAGCAACATAGGAAACTCGGTACCTAGCTGAATCAAGCGAACACGTGTGCTAATGTTAGCTAGCTGCCTATTGAGCCACTGAAATATCTTACCTGTTCAGCAGAAAAAAGCCATCTCTTCGTCAGTCTTCAATCCCTTCAAGCCATGTCGATATTTCTTCTCATTTCATCAAAGACTCTGTCGCATTCCCCTTTTAACTGCAGGCTCTCTGCAGTTCGAGGTTTCTTGGTTTTGACAACAGCTTATTCCCCGAATGTCAACCACGCAAAGGTGTGGTGACGTCAAAGGCCACACAATTGACTCGAATTTCCCGCAAAATCTGATGCGACAGCTCAAATTATAAATCCTTATTTTAGGCTTACTGTTGCGAATCGGGGTAAGCTAAGGAGACAGTTTTGAACACTGATTTTTTTTTACATACTTGCTCAATATTGATTTTGGTTCATTTTTAACCAAAAAAAAGTTTGATATTGCAGCTTTAAGTAGTGGATATTTTCCCTAAAACATTCTTGTAATGATTGATATCCACCTTTACATTTAATATGTGGCAAAAGCTCCACTGGTCTTCACTGAGACTTAACTTCCTGGCAGAGGCAACCAGATTTTAGGCTGAAAAAATTGCGGTACATTGTATAATTCATGATGACCTGAAGAGTATCTTGACCATTTTTTGAAAGGTACCAATAATTATGACGTGACTATAGGTACTGATATGAGCTTTAAGAACTGTAAAGCCATCAAGTTCTAAGACACAGGCTCATATGACACTCCAGTCTTAGAGGATCCCCAACAAAAGACTATTACCAACTTCTGTGGCATGGATGAGCCAAAAACAACAAACATTCATGCTGCATGTCCTCTGTGAATAAACCGGATATCATTATCATAAAAAAGGATTTGGAATACAATGCATAAGGGCGCCTTGGGATCTGTTCACAAACAAAAACAAGAAGCACTTCATCTTATGCATCATATTAAATTTTAGCTTACTTCCATCTTTAAAGGTGAGTCATTATGCACAATCTGTTCAAAACAACATATATTTCATTCCATTCTACTGTCATGGTAAAACCACTGAAGTACAGTATTCCTCATATTAAAGCAATTTAGTACTTCAAATATCCAGTATATGGTGTAAAGCTATAACACCCATTTCTAGAACATTTACTTAACGAACAACCTCTATTAATAGAATATTTGAATCAGCTTTCACAGCGTGAGAGACAGATGAAAAACAATCCATTGCTAAGTCCCTAATCCATAATGCATCAGCACTATAACACAATGCATTAGCACTATAAGAGCATAATCACACAAACACCTCAGTTCAATGTAGCTTAATGCCAGAGGGTAGCTTTAATCCGTATTGGAAAACCTTCTTGTATTGTAAAGAGTCGGTGTGGTCGATGTCGATGTCTAGAGGCTGCAACCTCTGAGAACAGAACAAATTTCCCTACTGATTCAATTTGACCACAGTAAAAGCGAGCACAGGAGAAGGGAAATGAAAGACGCCTCAGTATCAAGGCATTTAAACATATGTAAGCACACACACCATGCCAATGTAAAGAGGACAGATAAATCAAGCTATTAATATTGCCTTTTTTTTTTTTTTTTTTGGCCTGTTTCTGATAAAAAATCAAGATCACATGTGAAGGACACTCTCACTCTCCTCTTTCAGAGTAGAAAAGTAATGTATAATGGACCAATAGCAAATGTTAATGCTGGAACCTAATGTACAACAGCTCGAAGTCATAAAGTCAGTCTGTACAGGATTTCGTAGAGTTTTGTTGCGATTGTTGTGGCCAAAAATGCTTGATATTGCTGCAGCTTTTTTCAACATTTGCAATGCAACTTGTGCTTTTTTTTTTTTGCAGAAAACTACTTGAATTGGCACAATTGCAATTGCATGAAATTGTCTTTCGCAGTGATGTTTGTTGGTAATTGAGACCTTTTAGCTGTACTCATGTTCGACGCACATGAATTGAAGAGGGCTTCGGTAGAATGAGTGTTGTGATGATGTCACATGACGCGTCTTGGCCCAAATCTGCAGAAAATCTGCAGTAATTTAGAAAAACTGCAAGTTCCTCAGAATATTGCAGAGTTTACTTGATTTTGCGTTCATTTAAGCAATCACAAAAACTCGATATCCTGGAGGGATTGTAAAGAATTGTAAAGAGACTGTAAAGAGTTTAAGAGGGATTTCTGTTTTTGTTCTTTTTTCCATTCCATCTTTTTCCTAAAGTCCTCTACTGAACAACATAAAGGAGTACTATCCCCCAAAAAACACAACACTTTACTCTCACCAGCTACTGTACTTTATTAAGAACACCTGTACAACAGGAATCTGAAGTGACAGTGGTGTAGGTTCACTGAAACAAGACAGCTGAATATCTGAAAAAGACCAGATGTTGTCTTCCCACCTGCAACTATCCAGTTTCAGTGAGCCTGTGTCCACTGCAGCCGCAGACTACTGTTCTTGGCTGATAGGACTGGAACCTTATGGTGTCTTCTGCTGTTGCAGCCATCTGCCTCATGGTTTGGTTTGGTGTGTTGTGCATTTTGAGATGCTTTTCTTCTCACCACAGTTGTAAAGAATGGCTGTTTAAGTTTCCGTAGAGTTCCTCCTGCCAGCTTAAACCAATCTGGCCGTTCTCCTCTGAATCAAAAAGGGGTTTCTACTCACAGGACTGGGTGATTTTGTTTTGTTTTGCACCATTCTGTATAAATTCTAGAGACTACATGTAAATTTCTAGAGACTACTCAAACCAGCCCAAATGTCAAAGTCAGTGAGATCACGTTTTTTCCTTTTACTGATGTTTGATGTGAACATTAACTGAAGCTTTTGACCTGCATCTGCACTGCTGTCACATAAATGGCTGATTAGATAATTGCATGAATGTATGTGAAGCACATCCTGCATATTCTTTCTTTGCATTATACTTTGATCTAGTGAGGATATGCAACAAAATGACAAACTGTCAAGTTGATTAGCATTTTCCAAATTGCCACAAATCTCAAATGCCATAAAAGATTTACTATATTGGACCACAAGGTGGAGGGCAGCCCTAATTATATAGCCTTCATAATTGACACAATACATGGTGTATAAGATGGATTATTAGTACCACCTGAATTCCAGACAAATGCCTGGAGCTCAGGTGCTACTGTAGAGGTGGGGCAATCATCAAGTCCATCAAACCAGCAAGCCTGCAGGCTACACACAGATCTTTCAGCTTCCTGGAGGGCAAGCCACTGACCTGAATTTAGCTGCTCAGGAAAACAACAAAAATTCAGCCTGGAGAGTGAAAACACATGCGGTTTACATAGTTTACATAAATTCTTCATGTTTTCTGTCTGCCTGACTGCCATTTTAGTATATCCAAAGCAGCTAGCATTGCTTATTCTATAATCAATGGCATGCGCTACCTGAAAACCTGTTGCATAAGGCATTTTACTGCGGCTTTTATCAAAATTTGGGATGCAATTTTTTTTGCGATGCAATTTGTGTTTTTTTTTTGTAGAAAACTACTTGAATTGGTGAAATTGCAATTGCACAAAACTGTTTTGCGCAGTCTTTCTCAGTGATGTTGGTAAAAGAGACCTTTTAGCTGTGCTCATGTTCGGAGCACACGAATCAAAGAAGGTTTTGGATGAATGCGCATTGTGATGGCATCACATGACGAATCTGGAAAATCTGGGATAATTTTGAAAAACTGCAAGCTCCTCCGAATATCGTGGAATTTGCTTGATTTTGCATTGATTTCTGTGATAGCAAAATCGCTAAATCCTGGAGGGATATTCTCATATGTCAAGCACCTTTATCAGTGGTTAGCTGGCTAATTTAATTAACTAACATTAGCATAGGTGTGCATGTGTGCATGAAAGAATAGTTCACGTTTGTATTAATCATTTTAAATTTTTTATTGTAGAGCATCAAGTGCCTGAGCTTCAAATACAGTAACCTTGATTTCCCAATGCTGCTCGAATAAAAATCATGGAAAATTCAGTTTGCTGTCTTTTGTGTACCAGCATTACAGTGGTGCCAGTGTGTCTCCAGAGCGAGATTTCCTTATATGAATATTGCAAAATTTGATCCTGAAGATGTACTTTACGGGTTTCAGTAAATTTCCACTACTGTTTTGGGTGTAGCTATTTTGTTCGATTTTTTTAACCAGATTCTCTCCAGTTTTTTTTATTTTATTATTACAGTGCCACTACTAATAGAACACAATTTGCAAATAGCAGTTCTGCTCTCTGTTTTTTTTTTCCATATGCTGAAATAGATCCACATAGCAAACATTTCCCTTAATGCATAGCCTGTGCTTTTTGCATTTTGGCCATTATGTCTTTTCTTTTTTGATTGACATGAAACAACTGGTTTTGAATATCAGCTGTTTCTAAACAATTAGCTATGGCCAACGGCTGACAGCCAGCTGTATGGCTTTTTTGTACTGGCATAATCATTACCTCCCTAGTTATTTCCTGTAGCCTTTGCTCCCACAGAATATATCATGCCTGCTTTAGTACAAAAAACACACCCCTCGAAATGTTCCTCCCTCTTATCACTGAGATGGTAGGAACTATGGAAAGGGCAGAATGATGAATGTATGAGTTCTCTTTATCCACCGAACGCTAATGATAGCAGTTTGTACAGTGTTTGAGAAAAAGTGAATATGAGGGCATCAAGCTGATGAGGGCATCAAGCTGACTAGCTCACAAACAGCTGACCAAACACTAACGTCTGAGAAACAGTGAGTACTGTAAGCCAGGGGAGTGCTATCAAATGAAAACATATGCATACTTTTGTGAGCCCTTGAAGAGCCATAATGTAAGGCTATTCACTTTGTACAGCATCCTTGTAGTTTAATCTCACAATATCTGTAATAGTATGTTATTAATTTTGTCTTCATTTATGTTAATTTCAACAATGCTTACCAATAATTCTGGAACAGATATGGTGTTGAATGAACATGTGTGTTAATTAAAAACCCTCAGCTAAATGGTTAATTTAAGGCAGGGCAGTACAGGTAGAAAGGGCAAATTTGGTCACGTCAATCATTTTTCAGATTTTTGGATACACTGCGTCTGTAATGTGTCTTATCTTCAACTGTATTAATAAAAATGTCCAAACTAAGCAGAAAAGTGTCACTATCATTGTTTTATGAAAAGCTTGTTTCCTGATAGCCTATATATGTCAGCTTACGTGTCATTAAAATATCATTGTCAGTTTTCTTTATAAACTTTGCAAACCACATTTACTCAAGTGGAAACACAATAAAACCATTTTGTATTTCAAATCCATTTTCTTCAAAATCAGTTGTTTCTACAAGGTGTCCCAAAAGAGGGGGTGGGGTAGGGACGACTCTGTGTGTGTTTACAAAGAAAAGGCAATCATGTAGTTATTTGTGTTATTTTTTTTCTAAATAAAGTTACATTTTGCTAAATGTGTACTCAGACTTTTGGGACACCCTGTATATTCAGAACCTCTGTTCCTAGATGACCTGCAATCATTACTAACCCTAATGAGACGGATATTATGGAAAAAATTCCCAATATGTTGATTATTCTTGGATTTACGTTAGAGTCTATACAGAAAATTGCATCAAATATACACATTTATTCCATAACAGCACGGATTTTCCTGATTAACGAATAAAGAAATGATTGTCCAGTAAAAGTTTTTGAGTGTCTTCATAGTCAAATAAACATTTTAATTCTAACTGCATGAACAAAAAAAAACCTAGATTCTTGGATTGATTAAGTGTGCAAATGCAGAAATGTTTAATTAGATGAAGGCTTATTTGCATAAATAAATGTACATTTTTGGGAAAAGTTCCAATTAATTGCAAAGAGTGTTTTTTTTAAATATTTTAATTATTTGAAATAATCTATTCACCTGTAGCGTATTGCTTTAAATGGACACGCGTGTAACACTGTAATCTGCTGTTTATGAAGACTTTAATCGTTGTCCTCCTCAGTCACCTTTAAAAGTACGAGAAACACCTGAACATCTTCTTAACATGAAAGACTGTCCAGTTTGCAAAGCATTATCTTGTTCAATGATCCTAAATTCTTAAAATGTAGTATAATAATCATCTAATTCAGTCTAATTTACAGTTCATAACTTAACAGTAGCGTGCACGCCTTCACATAATAAAAGCATCCACGTTCACGAGCGCTCGCGAGCGCAACACAGCTGTGCCTCGCGCATCTCCTTAACGGACACTCAATGACAAACATGTCCTAACTGTGAAGTCGTTTTGTAGCTTATCGCGACTTACTTTGTTCTCTTGTGGCTTTGTGGTTGTCTCACCGTCGAAATAGCTAGAAGCTGGGTGTGCTCTGGTCACCACAACATCTGCACTGGATCTGGGAAAACGCAGAAGCGGACTACTTAACAGAACAGTCGTTTCTAAACTGAAGGTAATGTGATGTGTGACGGTTTGCAGAGCATAGCACACACACTGGGCTGCTGTTCTCTCCCTTTAACATCTAACCACAGCTCTCTCTCTCTCTCTCTACCCCGAGGAGACGCACGTGACTTACCGGCGCCACTGCGCGCTATCGAGATAAATAACACCGTTAGTGCTGCATAAATTGAAAAATAAATAGAACCAAAACTCTGTTTGCAGTCACAGAATGCAAGGAACATTCAACCATTTAGAAAAGTCATTAATACATGCACACAGCTGCCACACACTCACTTTAATAGGAACACTTATACACCTGCACATTCATGCAAATATCTAATCAGACAATCATGTGGCAGCAGAGCAATTCACAAAAACATGCAGAAACAGTTCACGAGCTTCAGTTAATGTTCGCACCAACATCAGAATGAAGAAAAAGCGTGATCTTTGTGACTTCGGTCGCAGCATTGCTGTTGGTATCAGATGGGCTGGTTTGAATATTTCAGAAACTGCTGATCTCCTGGGAATTTCACACACAACAGTCTCTAGAGTTTATACAGAACGGTGTGAAAAAAAACAAAAAACACGGAGCAACAGTTCTGTGGGTCGAAACACCTTGCTGATAAGAGAGGTAAGAGGAAAATGGTAAGATTAATTTGGGCTGCCAGGAAGGATATAGTAACGTAAATAATCACTCTTTGCAACCATGGTGAACAGAAAAGAATCTCAGCATGCACAACACATAGAAGCTTGAGGTGGATATGCTACAACAGCAGAAGACCTCATTGGGTTCCACTCCTGTCAGCCAAAAATAGGAATCTGAGGCTGTCATGGGCACAAAAATGTTGATTCTGAAATACTCAAATCAGCCCGGCTGACACCAACAACCATACCACAGTTAAAGTCACAGAGATCAGACTTTTTCCCCATTCTGGTGTTTGATGTGAACATTAACTGAAGCTCGTGGCCTATATCTGTGATTTTATGCATTGTACTACAACCACATGATTGGCTGATTAGAATGAGCGGGTTGAATGTGCAGGTGTATGGATGTTCCTTTCTGTTTTACTTCTTTCTTCTGTTTCAGCAACAGTACAATCATAAATTCTGTCTCAACTATTTATTTTCAGAAATGTCCAGTATATGACTTTATACTGAATATAAAATGTTTTTTTTTTTTTTTGTTCCTTGTTTTTTCCCCCGTAAAATGGCATTGAATTTTAATTCAGGTGTTTATAAAATTCAGCACTATAGGTCATTCCTTTTTGGGACTCTTAGTACACATATTTTCCCAACGACAGCCTCAGACATTTAGAATGTTGAACGGGCTTTCCAAAGCTGCTCTTTGTCCATTTTTTTCCATTTTGGAATAAGAGGGAGCCCTTTAAAGACCTTAGTTACCTTGCCGTTTTGTTTGATAAACAAGCATCCTTGGAAAACAAGTCAACATGCAGTACAATTCCACTGACAAAGATGTCAATTACAACCTTTTTTTCTCTTTCTTCTTTTTTTTTTTATTAAAAATTGTGTGTGATATACTATGCAATTCACACCATTGATGCCATGATGACTTTTGAAATGACTAGGGTATTGGTCTGTAATCAAAATAGAATACAGTAAGTCTGAATTTTCCTTTTTGCTATTACATGCTATTACATAAACCAGTAACTTATATAAGATTGCACAATTAAAAAAAAAATCTAAATCATATAGAAACAAACTAAAGCTGGTAATAGAGAACATATAGGGTAAATGCTGTTAACAGAAATTCTGTAATTCACAAATGTCTACAGCCTTGTGTGAGTCCTTTTTTTAAAATGTGCTTCTGACATTTGCCCCTATATATATATATTCCCAGTGAAATTTCCAGTTGAAGCTTTCTGTATTGTGACTCACCTCCTGTAGTTGTGGGTAATCTCACATGTATACCATACAGACTTCCCAAAAATATTTTATGCCTTCTGGCTTCAGTGAATAATCTGACTTCCTATGACTCATAAAGACTCTAATATGCTCAATATGATTATAGTGAACATTCCAAATCCTTTTAGCACATTTAGTACTCTTTGCATTTTCCCTATATAACTGTATAATATATTGCACATAATCCCGCAATCTGGTATCCCTTTTGAGTCTGGTTCCTCTCAAGATTTCTATATCTTCTTGTTTTCTTGCCAGTGTTGCCTCTGGCTTGCTCATTTGTGCTATGAAAATAACATTGAATTGAATTTGATTCTGTCTGAATGCATTTGCAAACTCATGTATTTCATCTTACCCAACAGTCAGTCTGTATTCTGTTCTTGATTGCATTCTGTTTTAATGACAGGCCAATACCCAGCTGTGTCAAAATCCATCAGTGCATCAAATGTGAGAATGGCACAGTTCATCAGAGATAAATAGATAAAGTCCTGCTGTCACATTGTATCCAGAATGCATACCTCCTCCTGGCAGCACAAAACTCAGAGCTTTCCATATCTCTATGTCATAAATTATAACAAATTTGTACCAGTTGCAGGGGACATGGTGGCTAAGTGCTTAGTACATTTGCCTTGCACCTCCAGGATTGGGGGTTCGAATCCCACCTCCACCCTGTATATACAGAGGTTGCATGTTCTCCCCATGCTTTGGGGGTTTCCTCCAGGTAATCTTCTCCCTCCAGTTTCCTCCCCCATAGGGTAGACAATCCAGCTAACTTTTTAACAGATGGGACAGAACAAGAGAACCCGGCGCAAACCCACACAGACACTGGGATAACACATGAATCTCTACACAGTACCCTGGGCTCAGGATGAACCCAGACAGTCTGGAGTTGTAAGGCAACAACACTAGCTGCTGCACTATTGTGTGCCCGTCAGTGGATTGTGATTAGAGATGTTTGCTCTGTTTTAGTTGTTTAGGGACCACATGGCAAATTTCCATCCTGTGATGGACAATAAAGTTAATCTTGAATCCTGAGTTGTGAGCAAAATATATCTCTATATGTTCTGGCTTTTAGGCAGAACAGGGAAAAGTAGGAAGGAAATTAAGCATCATCGTTATGTGAACCAAGAGTGAACATTAAGTTACATAGTAAGAGCTGATATTTGATGGGTTTGATTTAGTCATAGGATAAAGGGTAGTCTTTAAGGCTTTAGGGGACACCTCTAAAAACAAGTTTAATTACAGTACCTGTGGTTAAAGAGGTGTGTTTATTTCATCAAGAGTATGGAAGTGGCAAATGGAATGAAGCGCTCCCTAGAGATTCCCAGTCAGCTGAACTCGGGTCCCCTGTACAGTCATAAATCATTTGACCACCAGCTTTAATTGTTTTACTGTCAGAATACTGACTTAGATTATAGCTAGATTATTTGATTAGTTACATTGGGAGATGAAACTAATATAGCCATTACAACAACTACATACTAAAGTACTTGGAAAATCAAATTGAACATAGTCCTGTAAAAACAAAACCTGACACTGGTGCTTCTTCTCTGCCTTCAGGCTGCCATGGGTCTGTATGGCTTAAGTTCTGTAGCCAGACACACCAGCTCATAATTGCCCACATAATAGTAATGCTTATCCTCTGGTTGTGCTTTTTTCGATGTCTTTAAAGTGCCATGATATATCCCCTTCTCTTTTCTCGTTGAACCACATGCACATATAATATAACCACTCAAAGTCACAGAATAGAAAATGTTGAGTCATTTTTTAACTGATGAATTATTTATGTGCTGCCCTGCAGCTGTTTACAGCCACAAAGAAATATGAATAGCAACATAAATAAAACTGAAAGCATATACATAGAACCATTTATTTTATAACACATGAGGCCATATGTTGTATTTTAATTGCTTATTGCTGTGTATAAATTAGATAGATTTTACCCATAGCACCGGGACAGTGTATACCTTATTTTACATTTAAATTGTTACACAAGCCATTAAAGCCCCATATTTGCAATTTTATTACATTAAGGTACCAATTTTTTTATTTACTAGATTAGTCTATTAAATAAAAACAGCTCAATGGTTTCATGATGAAACCATTGCTATCTTTCTTCCTGCAATATAGCTGACAATCGATGCTCTAATCATTTCTCAACTGTTACAATAATCACCTCCAGAATCTGACTCCTGTCTTCCTCCAGACATAATGTGTGCTTTTGTAAGATGATGAAAGCTATTGATCCTTCCATGCCCTTTTTACTCGACGTCAGTCCCCCCACAGCAGATCAACGCTCAGTCCCTAACACACATCAAAGACTGCTGCCCCAGGCGAAGTTCACACCAACAAGCATCCCACATCTCACTGTGCACACACCCATCTTTTATTTCAAGCCTATCCTCCTGGCTGAAAAAGGAGATTCATAAAGGAGCTGCATAAATTCAGAAATAATGCATGCATACTTCTTCTGACATTTTCTCAGCTCTTTATAAGCCTCTTTTTTTCTTAAAGCACTCCATAGCACAAAGAAGTACTCAGTAATAAGCGCACAGCAGTTTGTCTATGGAGGTCAAAATGGGTGATGCAAATTTTCTCATAACTGTTGCTGTCTAAAGAGGAGAAACTCACCCTGTTAGGTCAGGCCATGCTGTTATTATCGGTGTAAAATAAGTGGAACAGGAATACACCGGCAGTTTTAGTGGAGTCACTAGAGTGTGTCAAGCAGCCTAGCAGATTCTACACAAACCCCAAAAGTGTGAAGATAAAACTAAAGAATATAAAACGAAAGTTAATCACTCCTAGTTTATGTCATGTGCTTCCGTAGCTAATGGTTTCAAGCCACATTCATTTGTAACTGGGAGCTGCTGAAGGCCAACCATTCCAAGACAGCCCAGCCTGTCTCTATGTATATTTTATGAAAAATTTAAGCATTTCCAGCATGAATTGTTGATAGGAGAAGACAGGAGAGGAGAATTTCATTTCCCTGGTGCGCGCACACACACACACACACACACACACACACACACACACACACACACACACACACACACATACATACTCACAGAGAGAGAGAGAGAGAGAGAGAGAGAGAGAGAGATGTTCCCTACAAGGCCAGTGGAGTTGCAACTTTTAAGGCACAGCATCAGTCAAAAATACATACTCAGTATATGGGGAAAGCTGGGCTAAACTAAATTGGTTATTAAAGGTACATCTACAGTCTTCAGCAAAGAGAATATATTGTGCATTCTCAATATGATATTACATACAACTGCAGTTTGATGAATAGCTATTTTAATAGCAATTAAATAGCCATTTAAATCGTTATACTGTATGACTTAAACTGTATAATAACTTTATTACTTATTACTTTAATGTATTCATCAGTTAAATACCAATATATATGCCATTACATATGCATGGATTATTACATCTTTACATTACAAAACATTACATCTGTATGGATGGATACTGCTTATTATTCCTGATTGTAATGAACTTACTCATTATGTAAGAAAACAAGCATTAAAATGGTAATGGTGCATTTCAAGTTGTAAATAAAGATGCAGTTAAGGAACCTCATGTACTAGCAAACAGTTCATGATAAAACAAGTGCAATGCTTCATACCCGAAATCGAAACATTTACTTGACTGCTTATACTGTAGCTGTATACAAACAAGTAACAAATGAGAGGAAATATCAACAGAACATCTTCACTGTGCCTATATTCTAACCATACTGGGATGTTTCACTGTGTGTATCACTGCACTTGTCCATGTTCACCACATACTGTACAATTCCAATTGTAGCACCAGTTAACTGAAAAATTACTATACTAGTGTTCATTAGAGCAAACAATATATTTTTCCTATAAATTTTGACTTAAAATATGAAATCTCATTAGATAAAGATGAAAAGGAATGCAGGAATGTACAAATCAAAGTGGACCCCACAAGCAGCCATCTAGCTGACAGGCTATTAGTAAGTGTAGCTTCTTTGTAATTTCTATTAGCGGAGCAAAAATAAACAAAACATTTGGCCACACTAGGTCCAAAATGTCAGTTATTGAATATTTATTTACTGTAATATTAATTACAGTGGCCAATGGCCGATAGAGGGGAAAATAGCACATAACAAATTAATATTCATATTAGAGATGCACCGATGTATTGGCCGACACCGATTATCAGCCGATACATCAGTATATCTCTAATATTAATATTAATTTGGTATATAATGGTATTTATTATGACCTTTCAGAAATGTTTAAATACATAGACTGTTGTCCAGCTTGGATCAGAAATTCAAGCAGTTCCAGGAAGTACTGATGAATATTAACAGATGTCTCTTTTATATTATATTGTCATTCTTTAATATAAACTCTGTGATTTGATTTTTTTTTTTCGTGCTGGAATTCAGCCTAGAGAGGACAGTCTGTTCCCTTTCTGTGCTGTGAATATTAAAACAGCATCAAATATTTAAGCACACGTTTGTCTTACTATCCTTGTGAGGACCTTCAGCTTACATAATTGCAAATGTTGCAAATTAATGCTAAGCATAGAATTAAATCTAACACTAACCAAAATCTAAATAACCAAAGATATTTTTTTTTTAGTTCACATAAAAGTAGGATCCTATCATTGTCCAAATAAAGAAGAACTAGAGCAGTTTTGTTTTTTTTACTAGAGGACTGCTCAGAGCTAATCTGCTGTACCTTTATTTTCCTTGTGTAAACATAGGCATGTATTATTATTACCAAAAACTGCAAGGATATATATTAAGGAAATGTATTATATATATATATATATATATATATATATATATATATATATATATATATATATATATATATATATGTATGTATGTATCATATATATATGTATATGTGTGTGTGTGTGTGTGTGTGTGTGTGTGTGTGTGTGTTTTTGTATATATGTATGTATATGTGAGTTTCCAGTGAATGCACAATCCTCTCACTTCAAAAGTGCCACAGCTTCCTCTTTCTATCCCTCTGCAGTTTAATTACAGGGATATAATGCTAATGAAGCCCTTTTCATCAGTGATCATCTGAGCTGATAGATGATCATCAGAACTGTGTAGAGCCATGAAGACCAGTCTGAGGAGCATTCTCGGAAATATAGGTCAAGTATTCTCCAGCTGAAACACTCAAAGGGGGCAAATTTTAGAGAACTTGAAAGGACTCACCACACTTCTCTGCTTGTCTCATCCATCATTAGTGCCATGGCTAGCTCTTATAATTGCTTTTCCAAAAGAGTTAAAGGAATACTCTAGCATTATTCAGAATAATACCTTATCAAATGATTTGCCAACACTGTTCCTATGTAGTTTAAACTAACTTTCATACATATTTTTTTAAAGCATTACACATGGTTAATCTGATTATAATCTACTAATGTCAAGCATCTGCCATAAAAGTCCCTGTTACTAGATAGAAAGCATAATGTATAAGAACAAGCTCATTATTATTATAAACCTTGCAGCCTAAACTATTGTCAGACCTGCTGTTACAGAAAGTTATACAATACCGACTGACAAATCAAAATGTTGTTCTCATAATGTTAATCATAACAGTGTTTCAGGAGGGCATCAGTGGCATTGCCTGGTCATTGGAAGCGGTCTTGGAAGTGGTGATCTAGCTTCTAAATGAATATAGTTCCCACATACAGTTGTATGCAAAAGTTTGGGCAAGTAATGGATAAAAACCCTGGATAAATAATTATTTTTTCCATTATTTTTTTAATGAAATTTACATAATCTTTGTAGCAAACTATAAAAAATAACTTTTTTTCTGCAAATGTTAATGCACAGTTAAGTTATATTTGATGAAAATAAAAAAGTATAAATGTACTATGTGCAAAAAGGTCCGACACCCTTTTAGCTCAGTATTTAGTAACACCCTCATCACAGCTTACAAACACTTTTTGTAGCTAGCCAGGGGTCTATTTATTTGTTTTTAAAGAATATTCACCCACTATTTCTTGGAAAATGCATGTAATTCTGAGATATTCTTGGACCATCTTGCATGCATGGCATGTTTTAGACCGACCCACATATGTTCAAATCAGCAGGCTATGAGGGCCATTCCAAATGCTTCAGCTTCCATTTCTTGAAGAAGTTCATGGTGGGTATGTTATAGATCTTTGACCTGTGTTTTCACCTTTAGTTTCTTAACTGACTGTGTCACATTTGTTTCTAGAATTTGCCGATGTTTACTGGAATCCCTTTTACTTACATCTACCTGTGCAATGTTTCCTACCACTGGCTGCCATACAACCCCAAAGCAAAAGATCCACAATTGTCACACTGTTGTTAGAGATTATATTTTAGCCCATCCTATCTAATATCACCACCAGCCACCACTGAAAATATGCCGTTTGGCTAGGGGTGCCCAAACTTTTGCATATAACTATATGTATTCAAGCAAAGGAAAAAGAGGCCACAGACAGCTCTCTTCTCTTTTTCATCTGTCGACTTCAAATCAGACTTTGATCCTTTGATGCCTAGTAGGCATCAAGCGTACTTGAGCTTTTCATCTGTATAAAGCCTTAGTGTAGAAGGGATCAGTGTTCAAGAAAGTAATTGACTGTTGAGCAAGGTGATTGAACTGTGTGCTGTTTTACATCAGACATACTAGAGTTCACAGATGTCTAGTTAAGCCTTAGCTTCACGTGCGCAAGTTTGGAGTGTCTTTATTATTCTGATGACTGTGCCATAGTCTCAGGTCTGTGATCATCAGAAGAAATAACTGAAGGGCCTCGTGTGACTGGAAATACCATGAAGCTCCCCTGCATCAATACTGAATCCTACTTTCATCTGTGAAACCTTTCTATCTATTATTCCACTACCAGTTGGCCTCTGGTTCTAATCCTTCATGCTATTTTAGGAGAATTGTTCCTTTATTTTGGCATTAAGGACAGCTTTGGATGCATGCATAGTTTAAAAAAAAAGTCAAATATGAATAAACTTGACACAACATATCATCATAACTTTTTCTTATATATATTTTTTCTCTTCTTCAATCACAATGTTGTGCATTTGCTTGTACTCTGATGGGATAAGTTATGGATTTATAGAGAGTAATAATGCCCCCTAATGGTGAAAAATATGACTGCCATTCTCTGGATAGTTTTGAGTGCAAACATTACTAACCTACCTACCAAATGATTATATAAGAAATGTGAGTAACACTTTACATTCATTTTCAATAAACTGACATTATTCAATTCAGATCCTCATTAATATTATCAATCCTTAAAATTTAACATTAATAACATAAGAAACTTTCATGTTTGTTTTGATGTTAACTAAAAACTCCTGAATTAAATAATGGTTATTCCTCCATAGCCTAAAAATTAGTGTTTGAGTAAACTAAATTACTGCATGTTAAATATTGATAATCACTTCATTTGGACTCCACCAACAGTACTGCAGATTGAGATATATTGGGACAGTTTTTGAATTTCCACTTTTTTGTTATTACTAAAACAATATACCTGAGCACATGACACTTTTCTGAAATCCTCAAGGTGTTAACTATCTACGTGTAAAAAAAAAAAAAATGTTTATCCATCCATCCATCCATCTTCAACGGCTTACTCCTTTTCAGGGTCGCGGGGGAACCTGGAGCCTATCCCAGGGAGCATCGAGCACAAGGCAGAGTACACCCTGGACAGGGTGCCAGAAGAAATGTTTATATTGTATTATTTAAAAGCATGCTTACCCTTTTGTCAAGGCTGAAAACTATTATTAATGTTTGGCCATTTGGGACACATATTTTCATTGGTTCAGGCCTTTACGATCATCTTCAGTGACATGTTTCAAATATTATTTATGTGTAGCATACTCATTCATATAAAGTTGTTGGCCTATGTAACATTCTGTATTGTATTTCATACAGCTATAACACTAACAAGGTTTTAGAAAATTATTAAATTGTAAACATGATATGAACTAAGTTTGCATATTTTGTTATACATGTACTACATACCAATCATAAATATATGTATAAATAACTATCTCAATTTACCTGATGTCCCAATATACCAGAATTTCCAGATGTTAATTAATCCATTGTGTTCATATTTATGACAGATTATACATTGCTTAATTCATATCTTCTTAATTTAACTTATCAGGTAAATAATTAAAAACAATATCAATTTGATACAAGTTTTAACATTACTTATAGTATTGTTGTAAACAATGTGTGTTAAAGGAACTTTAATGTTACATGTTATATGTAATACATGATCTAACAGAAAATATGATAGACATTACACTGTTTAAAATTTTTATTTTATTGATTTCAATTCCAAATTTCTAATTTACAAAAACGATGAGCTATCAGGAGAGTGGTATACATACTGTATATAGGCACGTTAAACTTCATAAACCTGCCCCAATATCCTTCAATATGCTGTATATATACAGTATTTAGTGTGCTTATTTTCATTTTTAATAATCATTTCTTTAAGCACTCTGTTTTAACAGTACTGTATATTTGATGCTTTGTGCAGAATATTCTAAGACTGTGGTAGGGTAATGTCAATAGTCAAAACACATAAAAAAGTCCAAAAATAAATATGAAATGTTTATTTAAAATATGAAAACACATACCATCAAACACAAGGTTGTGTTTGAACATCTATAGATGCATAATACATACAGTGATGACGACTAATGTGCAATAAATAAACAATTATATCACATGTAATAAATGCACATTTCTAATCAAATATATACTGTATATAGAAGTATATGATGATATATTTTGTGTATTAAATGTGTGCAACAATTACGGAGTTATTCTTCTGAATACACAAGTCTGGGGGGGAAAGACTTATAACATACACAATCAAATTACAGTAAAATGAAATACACATTGGGGCAAATGGTGCCTGGTTCAAATGAGTCAAAAATAAAAATGCAAAGCAAAAGCAAAGGAAGACTCTTCAGCTTCTAAGTGGCTTGTGTATATGTGTAGCATTTAGAACCCATCTTTAACCTTGTCATAAGGTTTACCAAATGTACAGAGTGCTTTCAAGTATCATGTCACATAATGTGACAATATACATTCATTAAGTATTGCTTCCATGTCCAAGACGGCATCATTCTGCTTGATCGGAATTCAACAAATGCAAAAGGAATTCATAGATTGGGTGAAGCTCAGTGTGTTAGAGGTTAAAGCAGCATGTTTGAGAAATATTCTCAGTTACATTGTAGCAGAGGAAAATTGCCTGCACTTTATACAACATATGATGAAAGAGGGGTGAAGTGATATAAAACATTAATTGCTAGATATTTTGTAATAGCTTCCTTATGAATAAATCAGGTTTCAAGGTACATCATGTTTTAACTTGTATAAGTGTGGTAGTATGATTCTCTGACAAAACTAGTTACTGTATACTGATGGGTCAAATCCAAAATGTCTATTTTTGGGGACGTTTACAGTTACCTGGCTGGTATAATTTATTCTCTACTGCACCTCAGGCTACTGTCAGGAAAAAGTAATTAAAACGACAGTAAGTTGTGATTTTAAATTTACACCCATGAAATATGAAATGCTACAGACATTTCTGGGATTGGGCTAAATTCCCAACACACACACACACACACACACACGTGTATATATATATATATATATATATATATATATATATATATATATATATATATATATATATATATATATATATATATATTGTATTATGTCCACAAAAACATCCTGAGCAATAAATCAATAAATCAATTAAATTATTTGGTCTGATGGAAACAGGAACAGTGTGTAAATGTATGCATGTCTGTATGTACAGTGTACTCCACTACTATTGGCACCCTTGGTAAATATGAGCAAAGAAGGCTGTGATTTTTTTTTTTTTAATTATTTAACCTTTGGATCTTTTGTTCAAACAATTCACAGAAATACTCTGCTCTCATGGATATCAAACAATTGCAAACACAACACAGGTTTATAAAAAAATAATAATAATAAAAAAAACTTTGTTAAATATAGGTGTGCATCAATTATTGGCACCTGTATGAATTCATAAGAGAAAAATTAATTTGAAGTATATTCCCATTGATATTTTACATTTATTTTTGTACACCTGGGTGACTAGGAACAGGAAATTGTTCAACCATGACTTCCTGTTTCACATGGGTATACATATGAGGTAATACATAGGCCAAATTCCCTTAGTCATTCATAACAATGGGTAAGACCAAGGAATATAGCTGTGATGTGCGGCAAAAGGTTGTTGAGCATCACAAAATGGGAAGTGGCTATAAGAAAATAGCACAAACATTGAAAATGCCCATTTCCACCATCAGGGCAATAATTAAAAGAAGTTGTTTGCAATTGTTTGATATCCGTGAGAGCAGAGTATATTTGTGAATTTTTACAATAAAGAAAAATTTTCACTACCTTCTGTGCTCATATTTACCAAGAGTGCCAATATTAATGAAGGGCACTGCATGTATGTATTTATGGTATACAGTATATAAAATATGATATTATTATTAAGGCTACTTCAATAAATTTCTTACCAATTTCAAAATGTTGCTTACTTCATGCATTTATTTCTAGAAACAAGAAAATGTATCTGCCAGTACAATAACAAAAATTCAAATGTGAAATGAGTAAAAATGGCTAGAAAGCGGAATCTCCCAAAACCTGTTGGTAGGTGTATTGGCTATGCAAAATTACCCCTAGCTGTGAAAGAGTGTGTGAAGGTGTGTGCATCATGCCTTGAGATAGACTGGAGTCCCATCGAGGATGTATTCTCAACATGGACCCAGTATTCCTGGGATAGGCTTCTGATCCAGAGACATTCTGACATTATTCAGGTGGAATGAATGGTGTACCGTATCGGCTGATAATCGGTATCGGCCAATAAAGGCTGTTTTTCCCGCTATCGGCTATCGGCCGATAGTTTAAAAACATACGATCAGGGCCAATTATATCCTGTCAATCAAAAGAGGGCGGGAAAACACATCGATTTCGTGCTACGTGTAAATATGTTTCTTGTGTGGAATGATGACAAAACTGCAGTTTGTAATGTCTGTAATCTCTGCACCGCTAAAATTTTACACCGGAAGTAAATTTTATGCCGCAGAAGTTTCCCGCTGCCCCGTCGCCCTCGCGCTGAATTAAAGGGCCAGTACACCGTTGAAAGATTTCAATGAAGATGGTTTGACAAAAATGTAGTATATATTGCACAGAATATATATTTGTAGAGTATTATATTTCATATCCAGTTAATGTTAATATATAAAAAAGTTGATCTTATATATTAACAGTTTGATGTTTAATTATGAAGTATAAATGCTTTTGTTTGAGGTGAGTGAATGTGAGACTAACATGAGGATTTTTAGAATTCAGTCAATGTTAATATGAATTAATAACATTCAATAAGTTAAGAAATCTTACTTTAATCTTCAGAATTTAGTTCATGTGTTAATGTTAATTTGAGTAATTTGTTTTCTGTTTATGAGACCAGTTACTATGAAACAACTTGCTGAAATGGAGAGAATAAAGTTTTTATCTGCATCAGATTTCTTTTAAATAATTTTTTAATGTATTTTTTTAAATGAATCATTATTAATTTAAAAGAAGGCATAAAAGGCAGCACTATCGGTATCGGTTATATCATATTGGCTGAGAAATTTAGTATCGGTGCATCTCTAGTGTAAATAAACAATAATGTGATGCAGTAGTGTATCCAAAGTGTACATCTTTTTCAGCAGGCAATGCAAGTGTTCAGTGATCACACAGTGATAGCACAATTGTTAAAAAAAAAATTCATAATAATCACAAGTGGCCCACAGAGTAGCTACTCTCATTCTTCTAAGTAATAAAGAGAGAACACAAACAGGAGTCAGCCACAGGCTTCCTATCTTGCCGATAGATAAACACATCTATCTGAAAGTGGGTGTTGCAGCACACTCTACAGTATGTTATCAGAGGTTTATAGAGAGCCACTGAGGCAGCATGGGAGTAAAATACAGGGATCAGAGCTGTGAGTCTGTGCCCAGCATGTTGTGTTCATTTGGGCCATACTTCTCTGCTCCAGAGCCTGCATTCTGCCGAAACCCTGCTGAGATCTCATCGAACGTCCGACCCTTAGTCTCGGGCACCTTGAAGTATGTGAAGACGAAGAAAATGAGCAACAGCACAGTGAAGATGATGAAGACGTACGAGCCTGTCAGTTGCTAAACAAGACAACAAAAGAAATGGTTAGTTCTGAAGCCTCTAATATACAGTACAAGCATAAAGAACCAGCATATATGAATAATTCTGTTCATTTTTCCATACCTCCACATACGGGAAGCTCATTCCTACTATGAAATTGGCCATCCAGTTGGAGAAACCGGCCACAGCCATGGCAGCAGGTCTGGGGCCTTGACTAAAGAGTTCAGCCACGATAAACCATGGGATAGGACCAGGTCCAATCTCAAAGAAGGCCACGAATGCAAAGATGGCAACGATGCTGACATATGAAAGTTCTTTGACTGTCTCCTAGAAAGGAATGGATGGAAATGGGCAAGTCATGGAAAGTCATTCAAACTGTTCAAGGCATTCCTTACAGAAACAAGAGTGTGTGTGTGTGTGTGTGTGTGTGTGTGTGTGTGTGTGTGTGTGTGTGAATTTTAATGTTGTGTTAATCTGTTACCTTTTACTTGTAAAAGTTATTTACAAAATATCTAAAGTAATTTTAACCTAATACAGAATACAACATATTACAGCACATCTTAAGGTGTTTTCAGAAATTTGTGAACGACTGCATTTTTCTTTAATTAAAAAGCAAGACCTTGTACTTTTTATTAGTTTATAGTTACATTTAAGAAAAAACACAAAGTCCCCTCTCCTGAAGACTTTTCCATAGCAGAAAACCTATTGACTTTTACAGAGAGCTGACATTGGAGAATCCTTCAATAAATGTTAAATGTATCTCTCTTTACAGAAATATTCACCATATCAACAATGAAATGTTTTACTTTCATAAATAACAAGTTGTTTTTAATCCATTATACAAGTTACTGTGATTTAGCTGCTACTATAGAAACAATAACGTATTCGATTGTGCATATTTATATAAACCTGTGATTTATGTGACTTGCAGCTGGCACTGCTGTCAGAGCTGCTGTTATAGAAAATTAATCTCCTAACCAAAACAGAAGCCCAAAATTATGCACTCACAATCAGTGCCATTGCAATGGTCATGCAAACAGCAGACACAGCCATTCCCATTAGCCCAATGAGGTGCAAAGATCTTCGTCCAGCTCGCTCCACCACAAACAGCTGCAGAAGTATGAGACATTGCATCCAATAAGACACACACTGGTAAAGGTTGTATGTGCACCTTCATACCGCAGCTAATTAAGCTATGATAGCACACTGCAGTCAGTGACATTGAAATAACATCCCCAACTCAATCGTCAACTCTAAAGTCTACATGAAACTTCAGTTAGGTCTTCAATTAAACCTGTAGTTTACTGTATATAGGAAATGCACATGAAACTTACAGACACTATGGTGAATACAGTGTTCACAACTCCAGCACCAATGGTTGCATAGACCGGCTGGGACACTCCTGCTGTGATGAAAATACTTGTAGAGTAGTAAAAAACCTACAACACAGTAAAATCAACATGGTTATGTTCATCTCAGGTAAGTAAAAGGGCAGGGAATATCGGCCTCTTTATTCCAGTGTTTTGTTTTTTTTCCGCAAAGATAAGTAATTAGGGAATGAGAAGTTAATCAATAAATCAATGACAATGTCAGTGTAATTGCGAAAAATAAATAAATAAATAAATATGAATAATGTTTATTGCACCCTTTGTGCATTTACAATGCTGACAGTATTTGTATGCCATATTGTTTACTGTATTTTTGCACTGTATTGTATTATACTGAATATTGTACAAAATGTATGTGATACATTTTGTGTGTATTTTTACAAAAAAAAAAAAATTGTGCAACTTTCAGATTTCAGATTTCGGATTTTGGATTTTACACACTGTAAACTCACAGCATTGATGCCAGAGAACTGCTGGGATAGCTGCAGCATGACTGCGACAAGGAGCGGCTGGCGGTAAAGTGGAGACCGGAACAATTCCAGGATCGTCACTTTTTTCTCCCTCATCATCTGCCTGCTCTCCTCCTTCATCTCCTGGATGTCATCTCCAACATCCTCAGTGCCACGAAGCTTCTTCAGAACTAGCAGAACATTTTCATTTGTACATACAAACAGCTAAATTTTCATTAGATTACATGTATGTTTGAATGATAGTGTGTAGCAGCTTAAGCAGCTGTCACCTGTCTTGGCTTTGTTCTCTTCATTTTGGTTGATGAGCAGGAAACGAGGGCTTTCAGGACAGAAAGGCAGCAGGGCACACTGAATCACGGCCGGGACGAAGGTGAAGCCCAGCAAGAAAGGCCACATTGTTGCGTTTCCCATAATGGACTCAATGCCAAAGACCTGCAGAAAATGACAGAAGCAATGAAAGAAACTGGATATAGAGTAACCAGAAGCACTTATTTTGTGTAAGAATTGCTCTAGTTTGTGAATATACAGTGACAGTGAGTGGTTTAATGACAAGCCATTCACATTACCTGTGCCATCAGGATGCCTATGACAATACCCAATTGATGCAGAGTGCCCAGTGCGCCACGTAAAGCCGTCGGTGCAATTTCACCTACATACATGGGTACAAAGCCTGTGGACAGACCAGAGTAAAGACCCACAACAAGCCGACCAATGATCAGCATCTCCCAGGATGCAGCCAGTTTAGAGAAGCCCATTAAAGCAGCTGCTACAAATGCCAGGATATTAGCCAAAAGCATTGAGTTCCTCCTACAGAGAGACAGAGGAGAGATGAGTACTGAACCAGTACCAGTGATGTACTAGTGAACAGAAAAGATTTCAGTAAACCTCAAATATGGTTTTGAAATCTCACCTGCCCAGACGATTGACAAACATTCCTACGGTGAAAGAGCTGAAGATACCTCCTACAGAAAAAATGGCAACAGAAATGGCCCAGAGACTGGTGAGGGAGGTTGGAGGGATGAATTCGTTATACCGTTTATGCCACGTATCATTGTAGAAGCTCTGGATGATCTGCAGTGGAGAAAATTGATGAACAACATATCTAAACACAGGAGCTACTAAAAGTAATGATACCTGAAAGTAATGAGACCTCACGGGCCACTCTATTACACCTGCTCATTCATTTAATTATCCAATCAGCCATTCATGTGTCAGCAATGCAATGCATTAAATCATGCAGATACAGGTCAAGTGTTTCAGTTATTGCAAGTGTTTCGGTTAATGTTCACAACAGACATCAGAACTGGGGAAAAATGTGAGTCTGAGCTGACTGGAAGGTATGGTAATGGTTTACATCCATGATAAGCACCTCAGAATGCACTACATGCACTCCTGTTAGCCAAAAACAGGAATCTGGGGCTACAGGGGGCGCAGGCTCCCCAAAGCAATACAGTTGAAGAGCAGAAAAAGACCTTTCAATCTTCAAATATTCAGATTCATTGAACTGAAGCTCTTGAGCTCTTAACCTGTATCTGCATGATATATTTGCAATTCGCTCCTGCCACATCATTGCCTGATTGGATAATTCCATGAATTAGCAGGGGTACAGGTGTTCCTATTAAAGTGGCCCGTGAGTGTATATCTAGTGAGGTTACAGAAGTGCACAGTTTGGTTATAGCCCTAAACCTAGCTCCACTGTTCCAGTGCCTTTAAAATCACTACATTATGATTTGACCTAAACTCTGTAACTGGGATCAGTGTTGCCAAGTCAATTATTCCAAGTCAATGGAATAAGATTAATTATCTTTAGGTTTTATAATCAAAACGATTAAGCTGGAGGTTTAAAGCAAATGATAAATACATATGTTACTATCTCTGTATGTGGGCCATGATAATGCTGAAAATGTAATGCATTTCAGGTAAAATGTATGTAGCAAATACATACGCAGAAATAAAGTCAGAATTTTGGGTTGGAATATATGGTTTGTATGTCAGATTCGAGGTTTTTTAATTAGATTATTAACCAGTGGGTTCGTTTTTGAACACCTATTGGGACTGGTTTGAATCGTCAAAATCTCATTCTTATCATTGTGTCAGCAGAGGGAATCAGACTCCACACTAACCAAACATGGTGAATATATTTGCTGCAGTGTTAAAAGGCATGATAACTCAGAAGTAGTCTGAGAAAGTCTTGCATCATTGTAAAACCAATCCACTCTAGACCTGATTATTTCTATTCAACTGTTCTATGAGAGATTAGAAAGGGAAGACTTATTTTGTCTTAATAATAAACATTATTATGTTTATAATAATAAACATTATTATGTTTATGGTGGGACCAAACAGAATCAGGACTGTAAGAAATTACAGACTACCTCTCAGCAGATTCCACCCCGAAATGTGTTAGGATAATCTTGTTCCCCAAAAAGGCTGAATTATGAAAGGGACAATTTATATCAGTCTCAGCAAAATGTGTATAATACCACCTAAAGTGACATTCACACAGTTATAGCATGGGAGTGGCAGTGGGACATCAAGAACATCCCTGAACAAAGGGCTATGTGACTGTAATTATCATCTGTCTCGACGATCCTATCACATCAACATTTGGGGGGTCACACCTGTAACAACATCAGTACTGTGAAAACGGAAACATCAAACACTATCCTTACTTTATATTAAGAGTGAAACTTCATTTACATTACATACAGAAAACCTGGTTTGAAACATGGTATATATTGTCTGTGCTGATATTGTGTAGGGTTCACTTTGACTCCGATGAACCCAAAGTGCTTCATGTACTTTGTCTTCGATGTCCTCATAATGTTTTCTTACATTGCCGAGCCACCCAGCGAGGGATTCCCGAAAAAAGAAAAAAAACTGGGAAAGGTAAGGAAGACGTGTTTTTCTTCTTTTGTGCTGTGTTTTTGTTAGGGGAAAAAATCTAGAAAATAACCTTTAAAGAGCAGAAGAGAATTTAGTTTATACAGCATTAGCAGGAGGCGTTCTTAAGCCTATTCTGTACAATTCTGTTTAAATTTCTATAAGATCTGAATCAGCCCGACGCAGTGTTGTGGCAGAGCTGTAGTGGAATTGTTGTTTGTAAAGTAACTGAAGCAAAGTGCTTAAGTTTATATGTTTCTAAAGTAACTGAAACTCGGTGTTGAATTGTTAGAATTCCGTTAAAATTCTAACGTAACTGAATCAACCCGACGCAGTGTGGGGGCAGAATTATATCAAAATAGTTTCTAAAGTAACTGAAAACTCGTTATAGTGTAGAGAGCCTGACGCACTGTGGCTCTGTGAAATTTAAACACAAAAACCAGAAGAAGTGTGGTTTTGCCCGACGTACTGTAGCAGTGTAACATTTTAAAACTGTTCGTGTTAGTGTATTTGAACTTGAAAGGCCCGATGGAGTGTGGCTGCTTTGTTTGCTTACATCAGCTGTACTGCACCTGTGAATTAATAGACTAACGGATATCTTAAAATAACTATATAACATGTAGTCATTGAAACAGTAAGTGAATAGCTATTAAATTACAGTACATAAATTAATAAGGTTTTGAGAATGGAAGAGCTGATTGTGAAATACATGGCCAAGCACGGCTCACAGGGAATGTATGAAGAGATAGAGAAAGTTGCTGATAAGCCAATTATCCCAAAATGCCTAGAAATAAAAAAGGAAAAGTTGCAAATGTGCTTCAAGCGGTTTTTGCCTTTTTACTTTAGACTCAGTGACAGGGTAATTTCTACAAAAAATGTACCAGACGAGTGAAACGATCTGGAAAGAGGAAAAGATCAGAACGCAGAATGAGATCGCACTTCTTAAAACTAATAATAGCATGCTTGGATCATCTGTTGAAACACTGTCCCATGAGCTGGATGAAGCACAGGCTGCTTGTCAGTTTATGATAAATAATAGCACAGTTGAGAAAAACACCAGTGAGAGATCTGTGGGTGCTATGCATTGTAACCGCGTTTCAGGTTTTCAGGAAGCTGTTGATGAGGGTTGGGAGAGAGATTCTCAATCATTTAGCAGTAGTCAACACTGACAGTACAGTTAGATTTCCCATGGCACCACTTCACTCCATTACTACCATGCTTAATAGCAAAGAAGGTTAGGGGCCAATGACTTCTACGATGGTCAGAGGGTTTAATCAAAACCAACTGGAAGCTGTGATTAAGAATATTGGAACATTTGACCCCTCCAAACAGAATCCACAAGATTTTTTGAAAAACGTGGAGCAATATTCAGACGTGTACAAGTTTGTAGATTGTTACGCCACGGCCGGCAGATGGCACTGCGGCGCAGCTTCAGACTATACACGTGACTCTTGTTTTGGTTCGTTCGCTTCCTGTTTGGATATTGGCTTGATGTGCGAGGGTGTAGCCTAATCTGAACCAGGTGTTTATGTTTAGAGTAATTATGTTGGCTATTTAAATCCCTCGCGTGACTGCGCAGATCGCGCAGTATTATAGTTTGTAACGGCGGTAGAGTTTAACGAGTGTAGCTCTAGATCAGTGTTCGAATGCCTATAGCATGCTAGCGGTCTCGGTTCCTTGTTTTGTTTTCAAGCAATGCCTAGACTATTGTCCCATGTTTGATCCGGCTAGTCCTGTTCCACGTAGACCTCGTTACTTGTGTTTGTTGTTCGTTTTTTTGCTGTTAATAAAGACTTTGATCTGCACCTGCATCCGCTTCCAGTCCCGTTCCGTGACAGAATACTGCGCCACGAA
Source organism: Ictalurus furcatus (assembly GCF_023375685.1). NCBI lineage: Eukaryota > Metazoa > Chordata > Actinopteri > Siluriformes > Ictaluridae > Ictalurus > Ictalurus furcatus. Next base: position 16,872,948 of record NC_071269.1, on the reverse strand, counting down.
CGCGGAAGCAGCAGATCAGCATGAGCACCGAGTTCGAGAAGTTGGGGCCGATCGTTCTGGGAAGAGAGACGAAAGACTTGCTCAGATCGATCGCCAGCTAATGCAACGAGGGCTGCTGCAGCAAGCCTACCCATGCGGCGCCAAGCGTCCAGCAAAGCTACCCAAACTCCTGGAGCTTCCCACTGCAGGGGAATCATACAACGCCATGCAGCCAGCAAAGCTACCGGCACTACTGGGACTTCCCGTGCCCGGAGGATTACCAGGCTGTGCTAAGGAGGCAGCAGGAAGATTTGCAGATGAAGCGGTGGCAGGCGGAGATGGATCAGATACTCTGCAACCTGGAGGTGCTTTGCCCCTGTCCCGTAGCACCGAACAGCGCTCCAGCTTTCTGCCCTGCTGAAGATCCAGTCACGCTGCCCAGTCCGGAACTGAAGGCTAGCCCAGAACTTTTTTTTTGGGGGGGGGGCAATGGTGACACCAGAGCTCCAGCCTGAGGCCTACGGGGAGGTCTCGGCTGTGGAGCTCCTGCACGCCGAAGAAGCTGTCCCACTGCCCTGCCCGGCCGAGGAGGCCGTCCCGCTGCCCTGCCCAGCCAAGGAGGCCGTCCCGCTGCCCTGCCCGGCCGAAGAGGCCGTCCCGCTGCCTTGCCCGGCTGGGGAAGCTGTCCTGCTGTCCAGTGCCGCCGGGGGTGGCATCTAGCGTTCCAGCACCACGGAGGGTGGCACCCAGCATTCCGGCGCAGCCGGGGGCGGTGCCCAGCGTTCCGGTGCCACTGGGGGTGGTGCTCTGCCAGTCTGCTGCCCGACGGAGGCCACCTCGTTTTCCATGGCAGCGAGAGACAGCTTTCCCAGGGGCCCAGGACCCCTGTTGGAGGGGGGTTGTTGGCGCTCCGGGAGAGGTGCCCTTGGAGGGGGGTTCTGTTACGCCACGGCCGGCAGATGGCACTGCGGCGCAGCTTCAGACTATACACGTGACTCTTGTTTTGGTTCGTTCGCTTCCTGTTTGGATATTGGCTTGATGTGCGAGGGTGTAGCCTAATCTGAACCAGGTGTTTATGTTTAGAGTAATTATGTTGGCTATTTAAACCCCTCGCGTGACTGCGCAGGTCGCGCAATATTATAGTTTGTATTGTTTGAGTCCTACATGCCTTGTGGAAGGCCCCTGGACAAACTCCAGATCTGTCACAAGACTAAAAACAGACAGCCTGTGAAGAAATGGTTCCACATCGATCAGTTAAAGCCATAGAAAAATTCAGGTGGCAATCATACATAGCCACATATATAAAAGCAAGTGAATGTATGTTTTTGTAATGTTTTATTGATTATTACTGTGTGTTTAGAAGGTGTTGTGTGCTATGTTGTGTGGGACAAAAAGGGGGCGGGGGGCAATTCTTTCTGTTTGCATGTGTTTTTCATTATCTCCTAACCAAAGGAAATAAAGATATGGCTATGATTATGATGGCAGCCCTCCTGACAGCAGTAAAGATGCAAGAGCACCGGAGCAACCAGTTCCTTCATCAGGTGTGGTGACAACACCCTATCCCGGAGTGCTAAAAAACAACGTCCAATGGATCCATGTTCCAGTCCTATTGAATCTGACAGTGTGGTCTCCAGATTTGTATGAACGGTGCCAGGGAGAGTGTGTGACAGGAAGGTATGAAGACCTCTTGCTAACAACATTAATGAGGTATCATGGTACTGTAGCAACCAGCTAATCCACGGACCACCTAACAGAAGATCTATAAGCAAATCATCCCAGGGCGACCAGCTTCAGGCAGAAGTTATTGGGGTTTGTGGAGAGGGTACTTGGAGTCATCTGGAAGAATCTGGGAATATCTAGTAGGTTTAGTGCACAAGACCTCTGCAAGAATGAACTGAAGGCCCTAGTGGAGCTGCAGGTTTAGCAAACAGATGATTATCTACATATGGGACTACGGGAAGAAGAAGAGACGGTACAGGACGTTCACACCATCACATCTGCCCTATGTTTCATCTCTCATCAAACAAAAAAAGGCTTTTAACAATATGCAACTTTGACCCTTCTTGATCACTTCTTCTCTGTCACTTCTCTATCCTTGTCAATTGTAGCCAGACACTTTGCCTGCTAAATTTCACCTTATTTTATATTAGACTAGAGTCAACATGGTCTATAGGAAATGATTATTTTCAATATGTAAATGGTACCCAACAGACAAGGTCGTTCAATCCAGAGGAACAACTAGGTTTTGTGGAAAATATCCCAGAATTTTATTTTGAGTTACCCAAAACTAGACAATATGCTAATGTCATTGATGTAAAAGAAAGATAGAAAGCACAACAAGGTATTGAAGAGAAGGACAAGATTCTGACAAAAACTTTTTCAGGTTTAATTTGGGATATAACCTTCAAAACTGCTGCTTGCATATGTATCTTCCTAATTGTTTGCCAATGCATTATGTTATGTGGTATGTATTCTTTATTAAGATGCCAAATTGCAGATAATTCAATGATAGGATGTTCCTGCTGGCTGTGATGGTTCTTGAATGCCTCTCTTCCTAACCCAAGAAACAGTTTATATAGTACTAAATTATAAAAGAAACCCTATGATAAAGTTTTGACTAATTGGAGGAATCAGTAACCAGTGTCCATGAGGTGATGACCCAATGATGGGTAAGATTCTCCAGTGGCCAGAGAGGACAACCTAAGGCAGGGCTTCACTGCCACTGGGCACCTACCCAATGTGGAAAGTGTCATCTGTATAAAGGGGTGGATGTGATGCCACTTTTGGGCCAAGAGCATCAAAGTGGGGACTGTAAGAAATTACAGACTGCCTCTCAGCAGATGCTGCAATAAAGTTATCCTTCTTTGAGATCTTCGACATCCTTATAATTTTTTTCTTCCAGGACCATTATGGACTCACACTTGTAGTTATTTGATTGTATTAAAAGAGGTTAATGTTAGGTTTAGAGATTTCATAACATTTGTACCTTTTCTTTCATCTTCCTTTAAACAACACTGAGCGAAATCTGACCAGAATTGTGTATCTTCCCCATTTCTATGACCTTTAACTGGAGTTATGACATTCTGTGTTTTATCAAAAGGGTATGTAATATAAAATACATATAGTGAATTTGTCTTTGGTGTGTTCCCACAATATTATCTGTACATCAGGCTGACCTCAGAGACCTTTATAGCCTACCAGCTAAAGCCTATCATTATAGCCTTATTTTAACAGGAAATTAAAATTCAGCCTACACTAGAGGGTGCAGTTTCAGTCCTGGAAGGTCTCCTCAAAGACATCTGTTTCACCTCACCAGTTTCAACCATGTTCAGTAGGCATATTAAAGCAGACAAAATTAACACTTCAAATTGTATTAAACTGCTGGCAGATAATTTGTATTCAATCTACACATAAACCATTGAAATAAGCAAATGTATCTGCCAATAGAAAAAGACAATTTCAAGCTTAAACCTTTTATGCACACATTTAAAAAAAAAAAAATGTATCCAGATTCTTACAATAACTGTTAAGTTATACATTTTTAAGATAACCAAATATTAAATGCTCTCTGGTTTTGTCATTTATTTCCAGCCATTTTCTCCCCAATTTGGTCAGCTGCCAATTCCCACTAATAAAATAGCTCTTTTCTATCATACGACAGCTTTCAGCTGGGAAGGGTAAAGGCTAACGTGCTTCCTCTGCAACATGTGAAGCTAGCCAACAGCATATTTTGGAACAGCTGCTCATGCTGCGTCACATCAACACACTCAGAAGAAAGTGCTATCTACCCTCTTCTGCATACACGAGCCCACAGATGACCACGATTGTTTAGTGTTGCTGTGACTGACGGAGAGGGAGAGTATGCTATCCCTCCCGCCCATGGAGGATCATGGCCTATTTTGCTCCCTTTACTCCCTGCCACGGATGGCTGCTGCATCGTTGGGATTCTAACTCGCCATCCACCGATCATGACCAAGACTTGTGTTTTGCCACACTCAGGAGCCACAAAATTATTTTTTACCTTGATTTGGACTTCTTTTGCAGAAGGTTTGAAGAAAATAGGCCGTGCTTACCAGCTGAGGTGCATTAATAACACCTGTGTTATAGCCAAACTGTAAGGAGCCAATTACTGCTGTCCCAACAGCCACCATTAGCCGCGGTGTCACATGCTGCACAGAGAAAATGGAAGAAAGGTGTATTTTAATACAAAACACATGACCATATTAAGCATTTCAATCATTCACCAGTTTTAAAGGGTTTCACACAACAGAAGCCAGAACATTCTTTCAACACAGTCATGTTTGTGCACAGCAAAGCACATATCCAATGGATTGAGTGTAGTTAATCTCTTAGCTGAATTTCCATTGGAAACAATGAGTCATAATCCATGTACAGTATTAGCAACAGTTTGGTAAAAACCAATGAGGGGGGAAAAAGTGTGCATGAATATGGACTTTATTTTTTTTCTGGGTCCTTAAATGTGCCAGACACATTTAAATTCAGACAGGATAGTCAATTAAAAAAAGTTTGTGATTATCCACTCCTTTCATTTACAATGTGTCCCCTAGTGTTGGGTCCGAGTCCACCTTTGTCAAGTTCGAGTCGAGACCAAGTCCTTAACCAATCGAGTCCAAGTCCAAAAGGGGCCGAGTTGGACTCAAGTCTGAGTCCTTAATGACCGAGTCCGAGTCGAGCCCGGCCGAGTAATTAAACTGAAAAAAGATTTGAAATTGCAATTGTAAATTCAACACTGAGCAGTTAAATGAATATTTTAACCTTCACAAACCAATGGCAATATAAATTTAACAAAATACCACTATTATATCTTGCCATTTAATATTTTTTTATTTTATGTCATCAGCACCTCAACTAGTTTCCTATAAAAAATGGTTTCAAGGAAAAAAAGGGATATAGAGATATATGTGGAACTTTAATTATATTACAAGTGTATGAAAATACAAATAAACCTGTTTTGTTATTGTATCACACTATATTGTGTCCTTCAGTTCGGGCTGACATTTCAATTATTTGATGTCTCTCCCCCACAGTTATATAGGCTGAGAGAGAGCGTACAGAGTAGAGTTCACCAAATGCTAATGTTTAGGGGTGGGCGATATGACTACAATCTTATTTCCCAATAATGATGCGTTTTCTCAGGTAGGTCTATCAGTAGTATTCAAGTAAGAAATACTATGGAAATTGAATAAAGCAATTAAATGTAAAATAAAATAGACTTCACTGTATGACATATACAGTTATTCTTATTAAACTTACTAAAGTTATTCAGTCAAATGAGTGAGTGAGTGATTTTCTCTTTAAATTTGTAGTTTGATTAACATTAATGACACAGACAGCAGCAGGTTTATTAGACTGCTGTCACTTTAAGACCTAATGCACAGATCCAATATACTGTATTGACACACCTCCGATTTTCCCCCAACTGTTTACATTCACTTCAAACATGACAAGACTGTGTTTGCATGAATACGTGGCCAGACCTGCATTTTGACATGATGTGTGCGTATTTATTTGACCGTCCAAGCGAAATAAGCCGCTAAAGAAACTTCAATTTGGTACTTGCACGATGAGGCGGATAAAAAATAAATAACATAAAATTAAGAGAACAATAAATTAGTGAATGTCTCCCTACCTGACCAGGGGCTTTCTCTGCGCACACACTTGAAATGCGCACACAAAAAGCCGCTGGTCAGGAAGGGAGACATTCAGTAGTTTATTGTTATCTTACTGTTATGTTGTTATTTATTTTTTATCTTTCTTTTCACGTTACACATGACGCTGACTCGACTGTACTCGGAAAACTTTCCCAGTCCAAAATGTCCGAGTCCATGTCAAGTTCGAGTACAAATTTACCCGAGTGTGTGACAAGTCCGAGTTCATTCATAACTGGACTCGAGTCCAGTGTTTCGTTTTTAGCTTCTTATTTACAATAATACTGTAGTTTAAAAAAAGAAACACACAGCTAATATACAGCCATGGCTGTAATAGCTATGAGGACACCAAAGTCCGGACATCAAATGTTTTCGAAGGTTTTGTTTTTGTGCCTCTTATGTAGCGTATCTAACCTACAGGGAAAAAAACCTCATATTCCAATACTACCCAATCAGCAGTGATGACTAGTTCTCAGCCAACCTCAGAGCAGCCCATAGACTTAACCACCTGTTATGTTTAACTCTCATGGCATGCTATACTAATGACTTTTAACTTATTTATGCAATGCTTAAAACGTAAAACAGCTCTGAGATCTGATGTGTTCAGTAGAAATGAAACGGATTGACAATGCATGACTAAGCACAAAAATGTCATGGCTACAGAAGATAATACAGGGCACTCAGGTCAGTCTTGCTTTCAAACAAGATTGCGTAATGTTCATCAATAAGGCTTTCTCTGTTAATGAGGCAAACCTGTGGCTCTCTAAATGTAATCTTATTATTGGGATCCGGGAACAGCTAAACTCAAACATGCACGTACGTAGCAGCTGAGGCAAACACTAATTATTCTCCCACTGGCCTGCACCGACAATGCTAAGCCTTTACATAACACATACGGGCTGATCCTGATGCAATGTTTTGAAGATGAGGGCTTAACATACTCAAGGCAAGTAAATTGTGTCCAACACAGATGTGACTGACAGCACTGACAACTTGGTTACACCCCATGACACTCCTGTCTAAATATAGCCTGTTGGATTATTAAGATTGGAAATCTCTAATCAATGTTCTCCATGTCATCAGTCCTCGTGGCAATATAAGTCTTATAGTATATAAAATATATGCAAAAATTTAAGATGTTCTATTCACTACTTAGCAGCTGATACCAGCAGCCCAGGCAATCTCTTCGGAGTTCATAGAAAACTTTTTCTAACTTACTAGCAACATAATTATTATGAAAACTGACACCAAATAATCTTCAAATGCTTGGTGATTATCTTGATGTCAGGTGTGCATACAGGTTGGAATGTAAATTGGTCATTTTAAAGCCTTTTATTTCATTTGGTCATTCTCATGTACCAGCACTATGACTCATTTTTGGAAACATGTCATATAGCATACAGTACATAATAACATGCTCCTGGCAATATCCTGTATAATTGCTCATAACTAGTCATAGTTAAATTCATAACCCTTTACAAAGCTTTAATATATGACCACGATGTCAGAATTCATACGGGATTATAATATCTTTTCAAAAGAACATTGTAGTCAGTATTGTTGTATTACATTATAATATGCCTTCTGATGAAGTATGTGTACCCTGTAGTTAAAATGCGAATAAAACCATTATACGCTTTCTTGATAAGTGACAAAAAAAATCCCACCTAACTTCTGATTATAAATACATTTATAATACATTATGAATACTGAATTAATTCAATTACAGCAATCATATTAAACTTTATGTTAGACAAACTATATAAAGTATTGTTACATTTTTTGTAAACACTGAAATTAGTTATTCTGGCCCACACAAAACCCATACCATAAATTCCATAAAGGACAGGAGGGTAATACAACAATTCTGAGTGACATTCTGCAATAATCCTTGACTTTAGTAAAACATTCATTAATAGGAGTAACACATATGGACTGGACCAATGAGAAATATGAAGGCAGCATAGAGTCCATTACAGAAAGCCTACAGCAGTGGTATCCTCCAGAGCTGAGCAGCCTTTTAATAGCACTGTAATCTTGTTTCTGTCTACTTAAACCTGCTGCTAATTTACACACACACCTTCCTCTGGACAGGCATCTTGAGGACAAACTAAGGCTATTTTTTTCCCCCATGGTTGTCAACAGTCAGAGAATCACAGGTTGGGCCAAAAATGACAAATGAAACAAATGGTGTTATGTAAGTGCATCTGAATGCATCTTTGTTTTTAGGTGTGCTTCTGCTTTCTTCAAATAAACACTTGAAGACACAAGTGTCACAAGTAACACTGATCCTTTACACGCTGGTCCTTTTTGCCCAAATAAAAACATCACTGGAATGTTACAGTTACTAAATCACTGATAAAATTGGTACAGTTTTTATACAGGGCACTGACACTGTGACCTCTATACCTCAGAGAAGATCATATAGAGATCATATGATGAGTCTTTATTGGTCACATATACATTACAGCAAAGTGAAATAATTTTTTCTTCACATATCCCAGAATGTTAGGAGGTTGGGGTCAGAGCGCAGGATCTGCCATGATCATGCCACCCCTGGAGCAGAGAAGGTTAAGGGCCTTGCTCAAGGGCCCAACAGTAGCAGCTTGGCAGTGCTCAGGCTTGAACTTCAACCTTCTGATCAGTAACCCAGAGCATTAACTGTCAAGCCACCACTGCCCCTAATATGCAGTTTCTTTGTAATAGCTGCTTATGATCAGGAGGGGTGAGGGGTCTCACACACAGACACACCGACACACACACACACACACTCTCTAAAAGTACTGCCTCCAAGGCCGTTTGGTCTCTCTGGGACAGACATATGCAGCCTTGAAATCTACCATTGCTTTTCCTCTCCCCCAAACAATCTAGAGCAGCACACACCTCTTGAGTTGTCCTTAAGGACAAAGTGAACTCAAATATTCCATTTGAGATCTCTGGGAAGCACACAAGTCTTGAAAATTCTGAGATTATAAAAAGATTCTCATGCTTGTTGCAGTCAGGGTCAGTGTAGAAGTGCAGTACTGTACTGACATTGCAAATGTATGATGTGAAAATGTGCAACAAGACTGAGTGTTGCTGCAGTGATTTTGGCCCAAAGATGTGCCGTATAAATTCTGATTCCCATCATGAACTGCCCAATCTCTGTCACTGCTGATACCAGAATATTAAGATATGCAAAGAATATGTTATTAAATATACATTTAAATATATATTTGTTTGGTTTACATAGGCTAATAGCTTTGAAGTGAAACAAACTGTAATTGGTCCATCAGATGGATATGAAGAGGCCTAAGTACATTATCACATATTTCACAATGCCTTAATCCTGATGCTCTGCAGTTATATCCCCAAATATTTTCAGATTTTGTAGGAATCTTATCTTCTCAATTATTACAAAGTTAAACAATATCTGTGACAATAAACACCCACATGTGTGATGCATTCATTTTAGCGTATGTCACAAACACCAAAGTCACTGTCTGTCACTGATATCAGATTAGAGATGTAGTCTTCTCCAATACATTTACAAACTGTTTCATGTCATATAAGATACTAATTATGAAACTAAACAAACGATGGTGGCATATTAGAGGAATATAAATAAGGAGTGTATTCAAGTATAACATAATAATAATAATAATAATAATTATTATTATTATTATTATTATTATTATTATTATTATTATTTTAAATGTAAAAACGATTATATATTTTACAAACTAGTCCCCCTATTTTATTTAATGCTGTTTATTACTACATTACTTCATTTACTAAATGTTTTTATTACTTTGTATTATGACAGCAAAACAAAGTTTTGTTTATGACTATTATTGACTATTATAGGAAAATATTTCGTCTATAACCAAGATAAGTATACAAACCTATTAGCTGTAATGTTTAAAGTCATATGACTTTAAACCGTGGGTATGTTTTATTATTATTTATTTTATTTTATTTATTATTATTTTAATATATTATTATTATGACAGTTAAGTGTGATTTGTCGTGTTCAAGGATGTAGTAGGTTTTAGTTATAAACAGACAGGCATTAACTGACACAAGGTGATGGGTGCAGAAAGTGCAGTTCCTGGATGGATGCATCACTTACATTGAGAGAAACATTACTTTACTATGAACCTACCTTTCTGTTCGAGTCCATCGTGAGGAGTTTATCAGGAAAAAACTACCGAGGGTTCCTTTTCTTTCTCTTGTTTGTAAAATCA